>NW_021632317.1:0-33353 GCF_004799145.2 Neltuma alba | reverse complement strand
ATTTAGGATAGTTTAGTTGCATATTTGTTCATAGTATAGGTTTTCATCTTGCATAGCATCAAAAATTTTTGGAAATACAAACAAAATATACTGATTTCTGATTTTCAGCATCTCCCACGTTGCATCAGTGAAGTCCAGGTCTGATAAGCGCTCTGTCAAATTCGCCGCGGCCAAAACTTTTGGAATTTCTAAGGGAATCCTCTCGGGAATCATTCGCCGCGGCCAACCTGTTCTTTCGCCGTGGCCAACATATTTGAAACACCGAAGGATTTCTCTCGGACACTTCACCGCGGCCAACCCCTGTTTCGCCGCGGCTAAATCCCTGCAATCAGACATCTAGTCTTCTCTGCCAACGTTCGCGCGGCCAACCCTGTTTTCGCCGCGGCCAACACCTCTGAAAGTTTTTTTTTAAAACTTACATTTGTTTCTCTATCTGTGCATACATACTAAACCCCACCCATACATACTCATACTCATCATTACACTTTCATACTCACTCCATACACTTGCATCATCACATTGCATACTTTTATTGACTTTGTGTGCTGCAAGTCAATTTTGTTACTTTTCTCTTGTGATACTTATTTTGCATGCCACGAAAAAACCAAGCTTGTGCCCTATAACCCGGAGATTGAGAGAAGACTCACAGAGATAAGAAGAGAGAAAAGAGTCGGAGGGACAAGGTGAGTTGGTGGTTGAGAAAGAAATATTTCAGTGGAATCTAGCCTATCCAGTAGTGAGAGTGAACCTACTGACCAAGAGATAATGGCTGATTTACCACAAAAAAAACCTCATCCTAACCCCAATGCCAACCAGTAAGGAATGGAGGCAATGGAGGAAATGGTGAACAAGAGAGAGTGGGAGAAGAAAAAAATAAGGGAACCCTAGAAGAAGAACAATTAGGGAAGCTACCACATCTGATGTTAACTTTGACCCATTTACTGCTGCATGTCCAAATTTTGAAGTTAACTTTGAGATTAAAGGCTTATTGATTAACTCTTTCCTAAATTTCATGGCTTGACAGGAGAAGACCCATACCTCCATCTGCAATCTCTTCCATGATTTGTCAGAGTATGAAGCCTGTGGGAGCATCGTTGGATCAAGTGCTATGGAAGGTTTTTCATCTATCCTTGGAAGGAAAGGCTAGGGAATGGTACATGAGCCTTCCAAGACATGTAGCTGAGCATACCATAGCTGGGGGAACTTAAGGAAGCATTTTTAGAGAAATACTTTCCGGCTTCTCGTACTTCATCAATGAGGAAGGAAATTTATTCTGCCAAGCAAGACTACGATGAATCCCTCTACGATTATGGAATAGATTTCAGGACCTACTTTCAAGATGCCCACATCATCAAATTCCGGATGAGCAACTGGTGCAGTACTTCTATGATGGGTTGAAGAACCAAGAGAGGGTATGTTGGATGCTGCATCGGGAGGATCTTTGATAGACTCTACTGCTGCGGAGGCTTGGGATTTGATAAAGAAGATGGCTCTGAATCATCAACAACATGGGGTGAGAGATACTAAAGGAGTACATGAGATGGGAGCTGCCTCGGTGCACAGCAGAAGAATGGACGCTTTGGAATCAAAGGTAGATTCTTTAGGAAGCCAAGTGACATCTCAACTATCTTTGATCACTGCTGAATTAAAGAATATGAGTGTGCATCGCCCATCCACTCCTATGGACATTACAGCGCCTAGTTGTGACACATGTGGATCAGTCATGCATATATCTAGCGTTTGTCCGGCCGTTATAAGGAAGTGTCTGCAGTCTTCCAAGGCCGCCCAAATAAAAAATGGGACCCCTACTCCAACCTTACAATGAGGGATGGAAATCAAACCCTCGATTGGGCTGGAGGAATGATGATAGTAGACTCCAAATAGATTTCAGAAGAGTGGAGGAGCTGTCCATCTTCAAACCAGTTCCAAAACCAGTCTCAAGCCCTGGCGGTCCACCTAAGGATGAAACGAATCAACTTCTACAGAATATGATGGCTTTAATGAAGGAAGAAAGGGCTGCCAACGCTACTCAATTCAACTCCTTAGCTTCACTAATTCAACAAGATTCATCCAAGAATGATGCTAGATTTAGTGCGTTGGAAAAGAGAATGGAGCAATGGGAGACTAAATCTGAGAACATAAACTCCTATGTAACTCAGTTATCCAACAACATGAGTGAGCAACAAGCTAGAAGCAGTGGCACCATTCCTTCCAATACTGTCAGAAACCCAAAGGGTTGAATGCAATCACGCTGCGAAGTGGGAAGCAAGTAAGATTCAGTGAAGAGGAAGAGGAATCAGTGATGAGGAGATTGAGTGTGATAAGCCTCTTCTTACACATTCAAGAGTTAAGAATTCTGAGAGTGTAGAAGAGAGAGAATGCTAGATGAAAAGAAGTCAACTCTTCTAAGTAGCAAAGGAGCAAAATCTGAGAGCAATTATGAGAAGCAGCATCAAAGGAGCATGATGGATCATCTAAGCATGGAGCTGGTAAGCTGAGTGATAAAGAGGTAAATCTCAAAGACCTTCCTTTTCCTATTCGTACTGATTAGCAAAAGAAAGTCTGAAACTAAGTATGAAAAAGATATTATTGATGTGTTTAGTAGAGTGGAAGTTAATATTCCTTTGCTTGATCTTGTTAAGAGAGTTCCTGCTTATGCTAAATACCTTAAGGACCTTTTGTACCATAAGAGGAAGTTTAGACCAAATGAAAGAGTCCAAGTGAGCTCCAATGGTCTGCCCTGTTTAAACCTCAAATCCCTGTGAAATGCCAGGACCCTGGATCCTTCACCATCCCTTGCACAATAGGAAAAGTTTCTATAAGGGGAGCCTTACTAGATCTAGGGGCAGCTATTAATGTGATGCCTAAGTCTGTATACACTTCACTAGGAGTCAAGACGCTTAAGTCTACCACTGTAGTACTCCAATTGGCTGATAGGAGTATTAGGTATCCGGAAGGCATCATAGAGGATATTTTGGTTCAGGTTAAGGATTTGGTCTTTCCTGCTGATTTTTTATGTACTTGACATGTCCTCTGAGCTGTCCATGACACCCACACTGATTCTGGTGACCCTTCTGAGGACTGCTAACACTTTGATTAGCATGAAAGAAGGTACCATCACTATGGAAGTAGGAGATCATAAGGTTTGTTTTAACATGTATGAAGCAATGAGGCATCCATATGAAGACTATTCTCTCTTGGGTGTAAATATGATGATGTTGCTATATGATTGATGCTTGTTCTGAGTTTGAATTACAAGATGACTCCTCTAGTTGTGAACTTTATTCTGTTAATTCTGATGATGAGGATGACCACTATTTCTTCTTTTTCATCCCTTTACTCTACACCTTCTTCTTGCTCATGTGGTGATAAAAGATACATGCCTTGATTGCACTGTGTTTAATGTATGCTTTCCCTCCCACATGCATTTTCTATTTCCTCCCTTGACTCCAAATTAGGCTTTGATCCCTCTATTGTCAGCGATAATTCCCTTGGGGAAAGGTTTTCTGTTGCCATTTCAGATATGGAGGAAGAAGTCACGGAGGAGACTCCCTCTAAGGCAGTTGCTGTAGATCAACTAGAAGTTGGTTCAACGCTTGGAGAGGAAGCTATCTGCAAGGTTGAGGAACTCTCACTGATTGAAGGAAAGGGGAGTAATCTTTTCTCTCTTGAACTTCATAATTTGATTCCATCTATTGTGCAACCACCTACTCTTGAGTTAAAACCCCTGCCCCCTACTGTTAAATATGCTTTTCTAGAGTCTGATGAGCGATTACCGGTTATTATAGCTAACTCCTTGTCTAAGGTTGAGGAAGAAAGACTACTTACTGTTTTGAGAGAGCATAAGAGGGCTATTGGGTGGACTTTAGCGGATATTCCTGGAATTAGTCCAGCCATTTGCACACATAGAATCTTGCTTAGTGAAGGTTCAAAATCAGTGAGACAACCCCAGAGAAGACTAAACCCCCTGATTCTTGATGTGGTTAAGAAGGAAGTTACCAAACTTCTAAGTGCTGGGATCATCTATCCCGTATCTGATAGTGAGTGGGTTAGTCCAATACATGTAGTGCCTAAAAAGAGTGGGGTTACTGTTATTAGAAATGATAGGGATGAGCTTATTCCTACAAGAGTGCAGAATTCCTGGCGTGTGTGCATAGATTATAGAAAACTCAATGATGCCACATGGAAAGATCATTTCCCTCTTCCTTTCATAGACCAGATGCTTGAGAGACTTGCAGGCAAATCTCATTACTGTTTTCTAGATGGTTTCTCTGGGTAATTTCAAGTACCTATTGCACCGGAGGACCAAGATAAAACCACTTTCACTTGCCCTTTTGGTACCTTTGCCTATCTTAGGATGCCTTTTGGGTTATGTAATGCTCCAGGGACTTTCCAACGTTGTATGATGGCTATATTCTGTGAATTTTTAGAGGAATGTATGGAAGTCTTTATGGATGATTTTACTGTTTATGGTGGTTCCTTTGATGATTGTCTTGCTAGTCTTGAAAAGGTTTTGAAAAGATGCATTGAAAAGAATTTGATTTTAAACTTTGAAAAGTGTCATTTTATGGTCAATGAGGGGATAGTTCTAGGACATTTGATTTCTAAAAAGGGAATTGAAGTTGATAAAGCTAAGATTGAGGTTATATCTTCTTTGCCTTATCCTGCCTGTGTTAAAGATATTAGATCATTTTAGGTCATGCGGGATTCTATAGGCGGTTTATAAAAGATTTCAGCAAGATTGCTTTACCTCTCTCCAAGCTTTTACAAAAAGATGTGAAATTTGATTTCGATGATTCTTGTAAAGTTGCCTTTGGTGATTTGAAATCTAAACTCATTTCTCCTCCTATTCTTGTTGCACCAAACTGGACCATGCCCTTTGAAATTTCATGTGACGCTTCTAATTTTGCTGTAGGAGCTATGTTGGGCCAGAGGGAGGAGAAGCTCTCAAGAGTCATTGCCTATGCTTCGAAAACACTGGATGCAGCTCAAGTCAATTATACCACAACAGAAAAAGAGCTATTTGCAGTTGTTTTCGCTTTAGAGAAGTTTAGACCTTACTTGTTAAATTCTCATGTGACTGTTTTCACTGATCATGCAGCTGTTCGCTATCTTCTTAAGAAAACACAATCGAAGCCACGATTGATTAGGTGGACATTACTTCTTCAGGAATTTGACATTGAAATCAAGGATAGAGCCGGGGCTGAGAAACCATGTAGCCGATCACTTAAGTAGGCTACCTGATGATACACGGGGAGTAGACTCTTCTGAACTCACCTGTGATTCCTTTCCTATTCAGTATTATGTGCTCTAGCTGTTAAAGAGCCTTGGTATGCGCATATTGTTAATTATCTTATAACCGGACTCACCCCTCCTTTCATGTCTAAATTTCAGGCACAAAAACTTCAAAGCGAATCGAGGCACTACATCTGGGATGCCCCTCACTTATGGCGGATATGTAGTGTGATTGAGCTCAAAATATTAGTTTCTTTTCATATCATTATCCATGATTTTGTCATACTTTCTGGTCCTTTTAAGTGAAAATTGTGCTTAACTGAGATTTATGGTTCTTACTTTGGTTTTTACGCTTGTTCACTTGGATGATTTCTGATTAGTTTGCTTTAATCTTTGTTCTATTTTCACTTCTGAGCCTCCTTGCATTATTTGCTGTCCCTTGTTCACAAATTGAGGACAATGTTGTGTTTAAGTGTGGGGGAGGTCTATATTGTGGATTTTAGCAAATGCTTCTCGTGCATCCATACATTTAGATGATTTTGAGGTGTTTTTGAACTGATAGATTGGTTTAATTGTGAATATTTTGAGTTTAGTTGCTGAAGAGTTGAAATTGCACAAGAATTTTCGCTTTCTGCCATGTTTCGCCGCGGCCAACTTCTTGTTTCGCCGCGGCGAAGCCTCCTCTTTCACGACTAATAAGCCATTCGGGCATGTTTCGCCGCGGCGAACCCTAAAAAAAAAAAATTTAATAAATTCCTTGCAATCTCAGCTGGTCTTCAAAAATTTTTTCCCAGCTTAGAATCTTCATACTCCTGCACCCTTTTTTAAATTAGTAGAAAAGTTCAAATTGTACTAGTGCTTTTAGAAAATTTTCCATGCTTTTAAATGAGGGATGAACTTAGGCTAGTTATTCTCATGTTTTTGACAGACAGTAAATGATGATGTGCTTTGAAATTATGACTATGTGGTTGCTAACTTTTGAGATTGACTAATTGAGATTTAAGCCTTGTTGGAAGGATTTTTGGACCTTAAGTTATTAAATTGAGTGAATCTGCTTATTTCATATTTCTCTAGAACTTGTTTTCATTCTTAATCGAAGCTTAGCGAATCAATTTTTTTGTAAAAATGATAGAGGCATTCGATTTCATACCCACATTTCCCAAACACAAACCAATCATTTTACCTTTGCAAACCCTTTTGAGCCTTCATCTTGAGTACATGCATGCAACATAACATTAAAAAAAAAAAAAAGAGAAGTTGCTCAGCCGAAAAAAAAAAAAAAAAGAAGGGAGATATAAATATTAAAAATAAGTAACTTCTCTCCCAGTTTTTATTTAGACTAATTTTGTCTTAATGATTTGTATGTTCGTACTCATTTTCATCTTCATGTTCATTCTCATTTCATTCATTCCGACTGACCTCCATTCCAAATTTTGACCCTTAAAAGTCCTCTTGATTTGCAAAGTTGTTTCCCATGGTGGAGAGGTAGAATTATTACAAGCCTATGGTAGAAATTGGATTGAGTATACTTGGAGTGAAATAACCCTAAAGACAAGTGAGTTAAGAATGAAACACTTATCCGTGAGATGGATCTTCTTAATCAATCTTTTAAGTTAATTTTCCTTTGTGCTCATTCCTTAGCATGTCCTTGTTTACTGATGTCAACTCCGTGAGAATTTCTTACTAATCTTCTACTTTCATCTTAAGCATGGTAGTATTTCTCTTTGTTCTAGTGTCACTTTGAATTATTCTCGCGCTTTGTTCAGGAGTACAAAGGTCTAAGTGTGGGGGAATTTGATTGAGCTCAAAATATTAGTTTCTTTTCATATCATTATCCATGATTTTGTCATACTTTCTGGTCCTTTTAAGTGAAAATTGTGCTTAACTGAGATTTATGGTTCTTACTTTGAGTTAGTGTCATTTTGAGGATTAAATTGTCATAATTGGTTGTTAATTGGATTCAATTAACTTCTAGGACAATTGATACTTCAATTTGTTACTTTTTATTGTAGGACACTAAAGATTTGGGGCCAGAATTGAAGAACTCAAGGCAAAAGAAACAAGAGAAGATCCTCTGCCTAGGTTCGCCGCGACCAACATCTCACTTTGCCGCGGCGAAAAGCCCATCCGTGAAGGCAGGTCTCTGCCATGTTCGCCGCGGCGAACCTATTCTTCACCGCGGCGAACCCCTCGGAGCAGCAAATCTCAGACCCGACCATTTCGGGAAATTTTGACCTACCCATCCCCAAAAACCGACCCATGCACGTAAGTTTCGGGTTAGAAACCCTATTTTGGGTATGATGACAGGAGAGGACCATCATTCAGCCACCACCTACGTATCTTTCATCCTTTTCTCTCATTTCCACCTCAGAAACCCTAATCCCATTTCCATTTCTTCGATCTGCTGCTACCATGGCTGAAGAACAATATCTGGTTGGAGTTGATTCAAGAGTTATGACTAGCTAAGCTTCTCAACTCTTGAATATGGTAGAAGAAGCATGAGTTCACAAAGCTTCAAAGGGGAGTTAGCTTCATCTATAAGTTCTAGTTCTTTGTTTATGAATTTCTAGGTCTTAGGATTTGTAAATTTGGGCTGAACTATTTTGATTATGGTTGTAATCAATTCTGGATGATTGTCTTGTGTATTGGATTATTAGTGTTGAATTTGAGCTTCAATACATGTGGTTACATGTATGTTTTTATGCAACTCTTTTGATACTCTCTGTCTTGCATGGTAATGTGTGATTGTTGAGTTAATCTGGGCTTGCATTTAACCAAGTGCATTAATTAATCTTAATACACACACTAAGTGAGCTTAATAAGATCTTATGAAATGGGTACCATTGATTAAGATCCTAGACTTAAAGAGTTCTTTAAGGTTTTTCATTTAGAAAACTTGGTGATTTCTACTCCCATACTTATTTTGAACTATGATTGCTTCAAAGCTATATTCAAGAGATTACATATCATTAACTTCACTTCATTACTACTATCTAGAAAAATCCAAAAACATAGTCACTTAGATTTGAATTAATTGCATTTAGTTTTAGCATTTCATTAATGGATAAAAACACCAAAAACCCCTTTTTCATTACTCTGCATAGCATTAATCTAACTTAGACATCTAATTTAGGCTCCCAAAAGAGAACGACCCGAGTTTGCACTACTGCATAGCTTGGATAATTTTTGAGCGAGAACCTCTAAGCGAACGACAAGAAAAGGCTCTCTTTCATAGTGACCAAGTTATAAGAAAGTGTGTGCCTAGTGAAGAGTTTGAGTCTGTCATTACAGCTTGCCATTCAATGGTTTGTGGTGGTCATTTCAGTGCAAGGAGAACATCTAGGAAAATTCTAGATTCTAGTTTTTACTGGCCAACCCTTTTTAAAGATTCTTATGATTTTTGTCGGTCCTGTGACAAATGTCAACGTTTTGGGGGGTTAGGTAAAAGACATGAATGCCTCAACAACCTTTACTGTTTTGCGAAATTTTGATGTTTGGGGGATTGATTTCATGGGTCCCTTTCCTCTGTCCTTTGGTTTTTATACATTCTTCTAGCTGTTGATTATGTTTCCAAATGGATAGAGGCTGTACCTACTAGAAAAGATGATGCCCAAGCGGTTTCTAATTTTCTTAAGTCCAACATTTTCTGTAGGTTTGGGATTCCAAGGGCTGTGGTTAGTGATAGAGGTACCCATTTTTGTAATAAAGTGATAGATAACTTGTTTTCTAAATTTGGTGTCACCCACAAAGTCTCCACTGCATATCACCCCCAAACCAATGGCCAAGTTGAAGTGTCCAATCGAGAAGTGAAACAAGTGCTGGAGAAGATAGTCAAACCATCCAAGAAAGATTAGAGCCTAAGATTAAAGGAAGCATTGTGGGCCTACAGAACTGCCTATAAGTCGCCAATTGGAATGTCTCCTTATCGTTTAGTCTTTGGCAAAGCATGCCATCTACCAGTAGAGTTGGAGCATAAGGCATATTGGGCAGTCAAACAATGCAACATGGATTTGCAATCTTCTGGGGTGGAGAGGAAGTTGCAGCTGCAAGAACTTGAGGAACTGAGATTGGAGGCTTATGAGAGCGCTAGACTTTACAAGGAGAAGACAAAATTGGTGCATGATAAGGGTCTCCTACGGAAGAACTTCAAGGTGGGAGACAAAGTGCTGATGTTTAAGGCCAGATTCAAATTTAAGCAAGGAAAGTTCAACACCCGTTGGGATGGGCCTTACACAGTCACAAAGGTGCATAATTTTGGAATGGTGGAGCTTCTCGATGAGGAAACTGGAGCAAACCTTAAAGTTAATGGCCATCAGTTGAAACTCTACCATGAGAACCAGAGACCCCCTTAGCTCCCTGGTAGTTTCTTTCCTTCACTCATTTACATGCTTTTGCTCAATTGTTAATCTTGTTATGTTGCATGCGTTGTATGTTGAATGAGTGTGGGGGAGAAACTCCCTTCAGTAGGAAAGTAGAGTAATTATAGCTAATTTCAATAAGACTCCCCTGGTAGTTTTTGATCTCTCTCCTATCTTGTTTCATGCCTGATGAATTGGTGTTTTAAATGAATTATATGATTCAATTTGATTGAGGAATCTTATCTGTGGTATACTGCCTATTCATGGATTTGTTGAACACCTCTTGATCTCTTTTGAGGCATTCTAAAGTTTTTGAAATATCCAGCCTTGTCTGTTGTTGGTTGTTGTGTTTATCTGGGTTTAAGTGTTTTTTCTTTTACTCTGTGCTTTCTGTGGTGTTTCGCCGCAGCGAAACTCGCCGTCCCTGTGTGTTTCCTCTCGGGATTGTTTCGCCACGGCGAACTTATGTTTGGCCGCGGCGAAACGTCTTTCTTCCGTGCGTTTCTTCTCGGGCATTGTTCGCCGCGGCGAACTTATGTTTCGCCACGGCGAACGTGCCGTTTCTGCGTTGAAGTGTTTCGTCTTTTGCTGATTTTTCACCCGTTTTTCCCATTTTACCCCAAGTCTGAACCGCCCGCCCCTCTTCCCTTCAACCTATTTTGGTCTTTTCCCATCCCCACTCAATTAAATCCCTTTCATTCCCCTCTAATTTCTTAAACCGTCGCTCGCCCCCTCCTCTTAAAACAGTCGGCCCCTCATTTTTCCTCTCCCTTCCTTCCCCCTGCTCTTCTTCTTCTTCGATTTCTGCTTCGCCTATGCCTCGCGTGTGTGTGTTTCTATTTCAGCGCCGCCAGCCACTTCTTAGTTTTCGTGTTCTTCCCCATCTCTTCTCCTCTCCCTTCTTCCATTTTTCAGTTCCCTTTATCCCTTGCTCCAGCCGCGCATCCGTGTTCGTTCTCTCCTTCTTGGTATGTTCTTCCTTCTCCCTTGTTCTTTCCTTTAGTTTAGTATAATTTAGTGGTTTATTAGTTTATTTGTTCTGGTTTTTGCTATTGGATTAGTTTGTGGTTAGTGTAGTTGCGTGGCCTGTAGGTTATCTAATGATTCATAGTGTATTGTCTTTTTAATTAATCTATTTGCTTAATTTTGAAAATTTTTAGTCCTCTGAAAACCTATGAATCATTAACTAACCATTTGCCACTGTTAGGTTTTAAGTTTGTTCATTTCTGTGTTGTTTAGGTTGTAAGTCTTTTTGTTGTGATTAGTGTTCTTTTTGTGTGTTGCTTCAGGAAATGCCTCGCACCAAAAACCCTGAACCTTTACCCGTGTCTGAGTCTGAGTTTGACTCTGAGGGACCCATAACCTATGACGGCATCTATAAGGTAGTGGACAAACGCCCCCTCCTTAGGGAGAGAGCCTTTCCCCTTGAACCATCCGACCATCCCTTTGTCAAAAGACTTCAGGAATCCCAAATGCTTGAATTGGCTCGCCCACGAGCTAATGGTAATGATGTCTTTGTCCGCCATTTCTACACCTACACCCGCCTTCATGGTATGCTATCCATTCCTTTCCGGGGCAAGCATGTGAACTACACTTTCACTATTTATAACATAAGAGACCACTACCGGCTTCCTGTAGTCCGTAATTCTCAGTACTCCCATTATCGTGATAACTATCCTTACGATGAGATCCTCCAGACCCTATGCCGGGATGGTGCCACTTGGCATCGTCCCCGCACTGCTGAACTGTACCTAAAACGTTCTGATTTTCGGCCTGAGGCAAAGCCGTGGCTACACTTAGTCTGCAATAACATCCTACCTACTTCCCACCTCCAGAACCTCCCCAAACGTCAAGCTCTTATTGTTTTTCTCCTCATGACCGGAAAATCCTTTGATGTAGCTGAAATCATTCAATCCGCCCTCCATTATTCCGTCAATACCAAAAAAATCACCAATAGCATCGTCTTTCCCCATCTTGTTTCTGACCTTTTCCGCAAGTGCGGAGTTCCTTCATTTGATGATGATAGTTACTTCGAGCCTGCACCTCTATTCCGGTTTGAGCGTCTTAAACTACCCACCATTCCACCCCACCCACCTGTCCACCCCGTTTACGATGTTAGTGTAGGCCAAGCCGCCACTGATCCAGCCGAGGAAGGCCCTGATGTTCCCGAACCCCCCCAGCCCATCACCTTAGACACGCTTGCCGATGATATTGACGAGCTGTCTGAGGAAGTTCATCAGATTCGCGTTACACTCATTCGGGAGATAAAGAGGCAGAAGGACCGTGATGCCCTCTATGAGCGAGAACGTCGCTACCGCCGCCGTTTTGATGCTTTGCTTGCGGATCGTTTGAACTTCGCTTTGCCGGCTAAGGAGGAGGAGCCACAGCACCATATGGGTATGGACGGAGCCGGCACATCGGGTGCAGGACCGTCAGGATCTGGAGCAGCTGACCCTGAGCATCTGTCTTAGTTTTCTGTTTTTGTGGTTTTCTGTTGTTTTCTTTAGTTCTTTTGTTTCGTGTGTTGTTTTGAGGCTGGATTGTTTCTTACACTTTATGGTGCCTCATTGGTTTTTAAGCTTGTTCACTTGGATGATTTCTGATTAGTTTGCTCTATTTTCACCTCTGCGCCTCCTTGCTCATATTTGCTGTCCCTAATCCCCCTTGTTCACAAATTGAGGACAATGTTGTGTTTAAGTGTGGGGGAGGTCTATATTGTGGATTTTAGCAAATGCTTCTCGTGCATCCATGTATTTAGATGATTTTGAGGTGTTTTTGAACTGATAGTGATTGAACCCATTTATTCTATGTTATTTCATATCATTTTAAGGGTTTTTATCATAGGTTTTGGCTCCTTTTAATGATAATTGTGCTTAATTTAGATTAAGAGTCCTTACTTTGAGTTAGTGTCTTTTTGAGGGTAAAATTGTCATAATTGGTTATTAATTGTATTCAATTGATTTCTAGGACAATTGATACTTCAAATTGTTGCTTTTTATTGTAGGACACTTGAGAATTAGAGCCAAGATTGAAGACCAAAGCATTACACAACATGAGAGTTTCCAAGAAAATGCTGTGCTGTGGCAAAAAGTCTGAAAATGTGCATCAGTGGCTATTCTGGAATAGTTCGCCGGGGCCAACTTTCAAAATCTCACTAGAATACCTCTCTGGAATAGTTCGCCGCGGCCAACTTTTGAGTTCGCCGCGGTGAACCTCTTCGTATCAGTAACGTCAGATTCGGATCCAGAACGCAAAAATGGACCCTCTACTCATATGATCCGACCCAAATTGACCCTAAAAGCCCTTAGAAACCCTATTTTCGACCTATCACTCCATTCTATCATCTCCAACACCTCTATTCTCTCATCTTCTTGCCTCTCCATCTCCATCTTCTTCCCCATCCATTTCCTTCATCTTTCATTCACTCCATCTCAATTCCTTCCACTCCCAGCTACCATGGCCGACGGATTCACTTCAGTTGGAGCTTTTCTTGAAGCTATGGAGGGCTAGGGTTTATCAACTCTTGAAGAATGGTGGTGTGGCTTGAGTTCCTAAGCTTCAAAGGGGAGTTTAGTTTCAGTTTGCAATTTTTAGCTATGATTTATGGCTTTCTAGGTCTAGGAGTTGTAATTTCTTAGTTAGGAACTTGGGACTGATACTGTAATTATTGGTTAATGATTACATTTGTAATTTGGATTGATTGATGTTGAACTTTGTGCTTAAATATATGTGGTTGCATATATGCTTATTGTAACTCTTATTATTCTCTCCTATCTTGCATGGTTGTGTTTGGGTACTGAGTTGATTGTGTGTTACATTAAGCCAATTACATGATCATTCCAAATTTACACATTAGGGAAGCTAAACAAAGCTTTCATTAATGAGTTCATTAATGAAAGCTTTGGACTCATTGAGTTAATGAGGTTCTTATTAAGAAAACCTAATGATTTGTGAAACTCCCAATATTTTAAGTGAACTATGATTGCCATCAAAGCCATTTTCAAGAGATTTCCTATCATTCATTTCCATTCCATCATTATTATCTTAAAACACCAAAAATATAGTATCTTAGGTTTGTTTTCATTGCATTTAGTTTAGGCACCATTCATTTAAGTCTTAAACCCAAAACCCCATTTCATTGCATTGCATGGCATTTAGTCTAGCTTAGGTAATTAATAAAGGCTCCCAAAAGTGAAACGACCCGAGTTTGCACTATACTGCATAGCTTGGATTAAATTTTGATTGAGAACCCCAAGGTGAACGATAAGAAAAGGCTCTCTTTCAAGTGGCGCCGTTGCCGGGGAGCCATTAAGTTGGTTCCTTAGGCTAGTTAACTGTCAACTTTGGTTGATTGGGGTTTTGTGAGCCTCTTAGGTTACATCTTTACATTGTGCATTAAATCACTGTTTATGAGTTGTCTGTGAACTTTCGCCGTGGCTAACTCTTTGATTCGCCGCGGCCATCTTGCAGGATTTTTGCGAGAATCCCTCTCGGGACACCTTCGCCGCGGCCAACTCTCTATTTCGCCGCGGCGTAACCTGCATTTTAAATTAAGAACTCTTTAGGAATTGATCATTTTGCTTTCTTATGGCTTGGTTTAGTAATAACTTAGGTCCATCTGATCACCCTTCCTCATTTGTAGGTGACAATACTCTGATGGGTGATAATTCTTCTCAAAGGCTTGATGCTATACAACAGGAATTGGATATGCTTCAGGCACATTTTGATCATGAAGAACATGGTGGGACTTATCAAGGGCATGATCCCTATCCTCACCATAACCATGGCTATGATTGGATGAATGACCCTCCACATTCCCCTTACCATACCTCTTCATTCCATTCATACATAAACCAACATCCACCATTAGGACAACATTATGACTTATCACCTCCACCATACAATCCACACTTTGAACACTTTCCTTCACATCATCCATATCATGAGCCAAACATTCCATCACATGAACCCTACCACCAATACCCTTCCTCATCTCACCAACCATTTCATAAACCATCACCGTCATTCCATCCATGTCCCACTTCATATCTTGAACCATTCTCACCATATAATTCCCCCTTTGAACCATCTCCTTCGCCAAATGACTACCACCACCAACCCTTTCCCCAATCTCATGATCATGAATTCAGTGAACCTGACCCATTTCTCACTATTCCTAAGAATGACCAGATACGATTTTTAAGAGAAGCTTATGACCGCTTGAATTCATACTACCATGGATTACTTGAAGAGGTAGAAATATTTGGAATTTCGAAGGAATCAGAGGAAGAGTTAGAAGAATGTCAAAGTGCATTGGGAAAGTTCTTGAGTGATATAGCGCAAATTGAATCTGGGATGGGGAAGGATGAATCAAAGTGTCCAAATTCACTCATGCAAGAGGCTAAGATGAAGCAAGAACACCTACAAACTCACAAGGACTCGTGCCCTACATCAGGTAATATTGCTCCTCTTCTTGAGGAGATTGACCCTTGTGCTAGAACTACTATTCCTGTTGAAGTTATTGATGATGTGAGTGATAATGAGGTGGATGAGGAAATCATAGTTGAATCCCCTCATATGTTCCAAAATGAAAATTCTCACTTGAACACTTCTAATAGTAGTTGTTTAGTTGATGATGTTGCTTGCACTGTCTCTGCTTCTTTGTGTGAAGAACATGCTTCTCTTTCTAATGCTAGATTGGATAGTGAAACTGATTCTGATTTGAATGAACCTTTATCTTGTTCTTGCAATGCTCACACTATATGCATGGATTGCATTGATAACAAAAATGATATACTTGTTAAGTGGCAAAAGCAGAACTTTGGTAAAGTGTGTGCATTACCTTCTAGTATTGAAAGTGCTGAAAAGCTAAAACATGATGTTGATGTGAATTGCCTAGAAGATGATTCTGTGGAAAAATGTGAACCTAACCATTGCCTTAAGAATCAAATTCATGATAATTCCAATGAGTTCATAGCTTTTAATAATGTTGAGAAAGGCTTTAAAGTTTCAATTGATAAAATCATGAATATCAATAAGTCTTTCCAACAAGTTTTATCTTGTGATTTACCTCCTGATTTATCTTGCATTGTAAATAGTAGTTTGCATAAATCGTTTTGTTCTTTCTTTTCTTCCCCTACAAACATTACCTCTTGTGAATGTGATAGTGATGTACTGTACTCCAACAACTGTCAGTTGGATTCTTCAGCTTCCACTTCACATGAGCTTGAGTGTTTCAAAAATTTAAATAAAAATTTGACTCCTACTGATGGGAGTACTATTGATTTCCTTGGTTGTGATAGTTACTTGGAGAGATTAACTTCTAAGCTGTCTTTATTTCATTTTTATCCTCTTCATGTTTCTATTTCTGGATGTGGTACTGCTGTTGGTTCTACTTGCTTGCAGGACTCCACACCACCTCTACTAAGGAAGATCAATAAAGGAGAAGTCAGCATATGGAAGAAATGCATGTTTCTTATCCGGGATGAGAACTTCTCCTACAAGAGTTTGAAGAGATTTCGTTCTCAAGGTTGTCCCTTTCCTTCCTTAACTCTTATCTTTTGAATTATTTGCTTGTTTTGTGAGATAAGTGTGGGGGAGGGACATAGCTAGTAGTAAAAGTAGTTTGTTTTCTTTTCTTTTCTTTTCCTCCCTTTTTGGTTTTGGTTTCTCTTGTTTAGGGTTACACTTGAGTTTTGCATTGGGGACAATGCAAAGTTCAAGTGTGGGGGAGGGATTGATGTTCAGTGATTGTGTTGTGTTTTTCTGTGCTTAATGAAAAATCTGGTTTTCTAAAAATTTTCAAAATTTTGATTGATTTTTGAACTTAATATGAAGATTTTTGAGTTAAAATTTTTGAAAATTTTTGCTTCAAGTAACTTACGCTTGAATTTGTGTATTCTTGGACTTTGGTAAATGTGTATGAACTTGTATTGATACTCATGAGAATTGCTATTTGTTTAAAGTTGATTGTTTTAGTTTCATTGGTCACAATTCTTCAAGCTTGCTTTTATATTGATTGAGTTAATGCATTGTGATTAATCTGAAGTACAATTAATCTTTGTGCATGAGCATTTGAGATTTAGCCTTGTTGGAAGATTCTTTGAGCCTAATTTTCATTCATAGTGAGTTGCATCCACTTACATCTTCTACTTTCTAGAACTTGTTCTAATTCTTAATCGAGACTTAGTTACATTTATATGATGAGCATGATAGAGGCATTCTTTTCTAAACCCTTACATTCCAAACACAAACCCATATGATGTTATCCATTGCTAACCATTTGAGCCTTCATCTTTTCGTAAGTGCCAAGAGATGCATTATTACATTCAAATTTCCAACATTTTTACTATTCTATTCATGATGTGTTAAACTTTGTCTTCTTGGGTTTTGAATTGCATAAAAAAAAACAGAGAAAAGAGAAATAGAAAAAGGCAAAGAAATAGAAGAAATGCTTGAGAAAAGCCAAAGAAAGAAAGATCAAAATAAAATGGTACCAATAGAATAAAATGTTGAAATAAGGCAATTCATTGGTGGTTTGAAGAACAAAGTTGTGCTTTAAGAGATTAGAGTAAATGTTAGTTGGAAACCTTTTCTAAAATGCTTGGTGCTTAATCATTTCATATCTTTTCACCTCATCTTATTTCATTTAACCCTTCCCATTATCATAACCTTAAAAGTCCTCTTGATCATTACATTCATGCATTAGAAGTGGAGAGGTAGGATTTTAACAAGCTTATGGTAAAGTGTTGATTAAGTGGATTTGAGAGAGAATTACCCCAACTTGGTGAGTAGAGTGAAACAATTTATATCTTGAGTGTTTTCTCTTTTGTTCATTCCCATTGCATTGACTGTACTCTACTTTAATCCCTTCTCATTAAATTAGATCACTATGATTGCTTGTTTAAAGAGTTGGATTAATGGCACTACCGCTTTCTTACTTTGAATTCATAGGGATTCCTATTTGTATCAATACTATTCTCTTGCTCTAGCTTTGTATTGCCTTTGTCCAGGAGTACAAAGGTTTAAGTGTGGGGGATTTGATTGAACCCATTTATTCTATGTTATTTCATATCATTTTAAGGGTTTTTATCATAGGTTTTGGCTCCTTTTAATGATAATTGTGCTTAATTTAGATTAAGAGTCCTTACTTTGAGTTAGTGTCTTTTTGAGGGTAAAATTGTCATAATTGGTTATTAATTGTATTCAATTGATTTCTAGGACAATTGATACTTCAAATTGTTGCTTTTTATTGTAGGACACTTGAGAATTAGAGCCAAGATTGAAGACCAAAGCATTACACAACATGAGAGTTTCCAAGAAAATGCTGTGCTGTGGCAAAAAGTCTGAAAATGTGCATCAGTGGCTATTCTGGAATAGTTTGCCGGGGCCAACTTTTAAGTTCGCCGGGGCCAACTTTCAAAATCTCACTAGAATACCTCTCTGGAATAGTTCGCCGCGGCCAACTTTTGAGTTCGCCGCGGCGAACCTCTTCGTATCAGTAACGTCAGATTCGGATCCAGAACGCAAAAATGGACCCTCTACTCATATGATCCGACCCAAATTGACCCTAAAAGCCCTTAGAAACCCTATTTTCGACCTATCACTCCATTCTATCATCTCCAACACCTCTATTCTCTCATCTTCTTGCCTCTCCATCTCCATCTTCTTCCCCATCCATTTCCTTCATCTTTCATTCACTCCATCTCAATTCCTTCCACTCCCAGCTACCATGGCCGACGGATTCACTTCAGTTGGAGCTTTTCTTGAAGCTATGGAGGGCTAGGGTTTATCAACTCTTGAAGAATGGTGGTGTGGCTTGAGTTCCTAAGCTTCAAAGGGGAGTTTAGTTTCAGTTTGCAATTTTTAGCTATGATTTATGGCTTTCTAGGTCTAGGAGTTGTAATTTCTTAGTTAGGAACTTGGGACTGATACTGTAATTATTGGTTAATGATTACATTTGTAATTTGGATTGATTGATGTTGAACTTTGTGCTTAAATATATGTGGTTGCATATATGCTTATTGTAACTCTTATTATTCTCTCCTATCTTGCATGGTTGTGTTTGGGTACTGAGTTGATTGTGTGTTACATTAAGCCAATTACATGATCATTCCAAATTACACATTAGGGAAGCTAAACAAAGCTTTCATTAATGGTCTCTTGAAAATGGCTTTGATGGCAATCATAGTTCACTTAAAATATTGGGAGTTTCACAAATCATTAGGTTTCTTAATAAGAACTCATTAACTCAATGAGTCCAAAGCTTTCATTAATGAACTCATTAATGAAAGCTTTGGACTCATTGAGTTAATGAGGTTCTTATTAAGAAAACCTAATGATTTGTGAAACTCCCAATATTTTAAGTGAACTATGATTGCCATCAAAGCCATTTTCAAGAGATTTCCTATCATTCATTTCCATTCCATCATTATTATCTTAAAACACCAAAATATAGTATCTTAGGTTTGTTTTCATTGCATTTAGTTTAGGCACCATTCATTTAAGTCTTAAAACCCAAAACCCCATTTCATTGCATTGCATGGCATTTAGTTTAGCTTAGGTAATTAATAAAGGCTCTCAAAAGTGAAACGACCCGAGTTTGCACTATACTGCATAGCTTGGATTAAATTTTGATTGAGAACCCCAAGGTGAACGATAAGAAAAGGCTCTCTTTCAGATAGATTGGTTTAATTGTGAATATTTTGAGTTTAGTTGCTGAAGAGTTGAAATTGCACAGGAATTTTCGCTTTCTGCCATGTTTCGCCGCGGCCAACTTCTTACTTCGCCGCGGCGAAGCCTCCTCTTTCACGAATAATAAGCCATTCGGGCATGTTTCGCCGCAGCGAACCCCTTGTTTAGCCGCGGCGAACCCCTAAAAAAAAAAAAAGTTTTAATAAACTCCTTGCAATCTCAGCTGGTCTTCAAAAATTTTTCCCCAGCTTAGAATTTTCATACTCCTACATTCTTTTTAAATTAGTAGAAAAGTTCAAATTGTACTAGTGCTTTAGAAAATTTTCCATGCTTATTAATGAGGGTTGAACTTAGACTAGTTATTCTCATGTTTTTGACAGATAGTAAATGATGATGTGCTTTGAAATTATGACTATGTGGTTGTTAACTTTTGAGATTGACTAATTGAGATTTGAGCCTTGTTGGAAGGATATTTTGGACCTTAAGTTATTAAATTGAGTGAATCTGCTTATTTCATATTTCTCTAGAACTTGTTTTCATTCTTAATCGAAGCTTAGCGAATCAATTTTTGTAAAAATGATAGAGGCATTCGATTTCATACCCGCATTTCTCAAACACAAACCCAATCATTTTACCATTGCAAACCCTTTTTGAGCCTTCATCTTGAGTACATGCATGCAATTTTTATATATATAAAAAAAGGGTATATAAAAAGGGATAGAAAAAAAAAAGAGATATATGTTTCAAAAAAAAAAAAAAAGAGAAGAAGAAGAAAATAAAGGTATAAATATTAAAAATAAGTAGCTTCTCTCCCAGTTTTTATTTAGACTAATTTTGTCTTAATAATCTGTATGTTCGTACTCATTTTCATTTTCTTGTTCATTCTCATCTCATTCATTCCGACTGACCTCCATTCCAATTTTGACCCCTAAAAGTCCTCTTGATTTGCAAAGTTGTTTCCCATAGTGGAGAGGTAGAATTATTACAGGCCTATGGTAGAAATTGGATTGAGTAGACTTGGAGTGAAATAACCCTAAAGACAAGTGAGTTAAGAGTGAAACACTTATCCGTGAGATGGATCTTTCTTAATCAATCTTTTAAGTTAATTTTCCTTTGTGCTCATTTTCTTAGCATGTCCTTGTTTACTGATGTCAACTCCGTGAGAATTTCTTACTAATCTTCTACTTTCATCTTTAAGCATGGTAGTGTTTCTCTTTATTCTAGTGTCACTTTGAATTATTCTCACGCTTTGTTCAGGAGTACAAAGGTCTAAGTGTGGGGGAATTTGATTGAGCTCAAAATATTAGTTTCTTTCATATCATTATCCATGATTTTGTCATACTTTCTGGTCCTTTTTAATGAAAATTGTGCTTAACTGAGATTTATGGTTCTTACTTTAAGTTAGTGTCATTTTGAGGATTAAATTGTCATAATTGGTTGTTAATTGGATTCAATTGACTTCTAGGACAATTGATACTTCAATTTGTTACTTTTTTATTGTAGGACACTAAAGATTTGGGTCCAGAATTGAAGAACTCAAGGCAAAAGAAGCAAGAGAAGATCCTTTGCCTAAGTTCGCCGCGGCCAACATCTCACTTCGCCGCGGCGAAACCCATCCGTGAAGACAGGTCTCTGCCATGTTTCGCCGCGGCGAACCTATTCTTCGCCGCGGCGAACCTCTCGAAGCAGCAAATCTCAGACCCGACCATTTCGGGAAATTTTGACCTACCCATTCCCAAAAACCGACCCATGCACGTAAGTTTCGGGTTAGAAACCCTATTTTGGGTATGATGACAGGAGATGACTATCATTCAGCCCCCACCTTCGTATCTTTCATCCTCTTCTCTCATTTCCACCTCAGAAACCCTAATCCCATTTCCATTTCTCCCATCTGCTGCTGCCATGGCTGAAGAACAATACCTAGTTGGAGTTGATTCAAGAGTTATGACTAGCTAAGCTTCTCAACTCTTGAATATGGTGGAAGAAGCATGAGTTCACAAAGCTTCAAAGGGGAGTTAGCTTCATCTATAAGTTCTAGTTCTTTGTTTATGAATTTCTAGGTCTTAGGATTTGTAAATTTAGGCTGAACTATTTTGATTATGGTTGTAATCAATTCTGGATGATTGTTTTGTGTATTGGATTATTAGTGTTGAATTTGAGCTTCAATACATGTGGTTACATGTATGTTTTTATGCAACTCTTTTGATACTCTCTGTCTTGCATGGTAATGTGTGATTGTTGAGTTGATCTGGGCTTGCATTTAACCAAGTGCATTAATTAATCTTAATACACACACTAAGTGAGCTTAATAGGATCTTATGAAATGGGTACCATTGATTAAGATCCTAGACTTAAAGAGTTCTTTAAGGTTTTTCATTTAGAAAACTTGGTGATTTCTACTCCCATACTTATTTTGAACTATGATTGCTTCAAAGCTATATTCAAGAGATTACATATCATTAACTTCACTTCATTACTACTATCTTAGAAAAATCCAAAAACATAGTCACTTAGATTTGAATTAATTGCATTTAGTTTTAGCATTTCATTAATGGATAAAAAACACCAAAACCCCTTTTTCATTACTCTGCATAGCATTAATCTAACTTAGACATCTAATTTAGGCTCCCAAAGAGAACGACCCGAGTTTGCACTACTGCATAGCTTGGATAAATTTTGAGCGAGAACCTCTAAGCGAACGACAAGAAAAGGCTCTCTTTCATCTCATTATTTGCATACATTTCTAGCCCTAAACTCATGCTTTTGCCATCTATATTTGCATACTTTGGGCATAATTAGCTTCCATTGTGCATAAGAGTTGGTGAGAGGATTGTGAGGTTTTACAGGTGTTTTACATGTTTTTATATGATTTTGTATGTGTGTACTTTTGATCCCTGCTTTGGTATGAATTTCAGGAAGTTTCAGTAGCATTTTTGCCATTTTGTCTGAGGCGCCACGGCTGATTTGGTAAAGCGCCGCGGCGGATATCCAAAGTTACTCTCGGTCAAAAGCGCCGCGGCGGATGGACGAAGGCGCCATGGTAGACGAAAATTTTCATGAAGCTCATGATCACTAATGGAAACGACGCCGTACAGGAAAAGCGCCACGGCGGATGGGCAAAGGCGTCGCGGTGGATGACGGAAATTTCAGATTTAAAAAGCAGAGTCATGCGCTTCAGGAGGGACACGGATTTCAGTTCTTCTTCATTCATCTCCAGACGCGATTTTCTTGCTCTGTCCGCCCTCTCTCATTTCTCTCTTCTCTCTTCCATTTTCGTCCAAATTCATCAATTTCCACCGATCAACCATGGATCTTTCATCAATTCTTGCTGTTTCTACCCTAATCCAGAGTATGAGTAGTTGAATTTCCAAGTTCTTCTAGCAATGAAGCTGACCTGAGTTCATGGAGCTAACAAGGAGTCATTCAGATCTAGTTTCTCCTTTCTATTCTAAGGTTCATTTGTTTCAGTTGAACAATTGTGGTTAGAATGAAGGTTGGATGACTAGATTTATGTTTCTTGGAATTTAGATCTGATTGAACATTCAGATGTGAGTTGTATCCTTTAATTCAGTTGAATAGAGGATTCTCTGTTGATTTGTAAATCTAATTCGTTTTACTTGGACTGTTGTTCTGTAAATCTGAATTTTGGTTGAATATATTAATGATTCACAGTTGTGGTCATTCTTAGAGAATTGCAACTTGCTTCTCAAGTGTTCTTGTCAATTGATTTTCCTTCTTACAGATCAAAACAATGAATCTAGTAAGATAGTTTTTTTGATCTGTGTTAAGAGAGATTTGAGCAGTAGCTGAATCTATCCATTTAATTGACATAAGAGACTCCAAATTATAAGATTGAACAAGGAAGGTTGGATAAATTGCTAAGGGAACTACTATCTCTTATCTGAATCTTCTTTTGCATTTTACCTTTCATCAGATTTGTTTCTTGTTGAATTTCTCTTTTCTGAAACTCAAGCTTTCATCTTGGTAATTTGATAAGTAAAAGTGAATTGTTAAGAATTGAAATACAACTTAAGGCTCCTTGAGAAGAATGACCTAGGTAGTGCCTCACTTGCTGCATTTCCCTAGTAAAACTTTGATTACCTAGCGACAAGGTTTATCAAATTGGCGCCATTGCTAGGGAGCCTTACTTGTTGAGGTTCTAAGCAATTCACTGGTGTGCCAAGAAATTTTTATATTTAAAACCAGAACTTCATAAAAAGTAGCTATAGTGTTTTTGAGTTGTGTTTGCATTTTCACTCTTGTGCTTTGTTGTTGAGTAGTTTCCCTTATTGCTGTGTTCCAAATTCATTCCATAGGTTGTCAAGGAGTTAACACATTTGTTAGGCTGTGAATTGTTTGAATCCTTGCTATAGCAACCTTTTTCCTTTTAATTGTTCTTCCATTTAACCTAATGATGGTTGGTTGTTTTATACTTTTGAGATCTTTTTCTTGTTGAAAAATTAATACCATTGTGTTAAGGGTTCAATTTGCAGGAGTGAAGGTGTGAACAGTGACAGAAGTTGCTGCAGAATTCGTCCACCTGGTTTATCAGTATCAGGCACCGCGGCGGATATCATCAGGCGCCGCAGTGCCTTTCACAGAATCAATTCTGCAACAAGCGCCGCGGCAGATTTCACCAGAGGCCGCAGCGCCTGTCCATTTTCAGCTTGGCAACCGTCTCTGTAATAGAGGCCCGCGGATCTGAGAAAGGTCGCGGCAGATTTACAGGATCCCCTCTTAACTTTTTGTCTTTTCTCTGATTTCTTTCTTTTGTCTAATTGCTTTTTCTCATTTATTTTATTAGTCTATTCTCTTGTTCTTTAGTTGCATGTCCCAGGATAAAGGTCTTTTACCTTTTGATTGGGAAATCAATAGAACTCTTAGGCAAATCAAGAAAACCAAACAAATAACTGAGTCTAGTAAGCAACCTATAGTGAGTGACTCTCTTCCTCAAGTTGAATCTTGTTCTTCCTCAGAATCTGAACCTACTTTAGGAGGGTTTATAGACAATCATTTTGTAATGGATCAAAATAATAACAATGCTCAAACTGAGAGAGGTAATGCTACAAATAGACCTCAAAATGAAAGGCAAGCTGAAACTATTATTCATAATGATAATATTCAATTGAATAGAGATGAGGAGAATAGGAGCATTAGAGAAATTAATAACTCAAGTGTAAACTATGATCCATGTGGTTTTTATAACTTTGAAGCTGATTTTGAACTTAAAGGTACCTTGATTAATACCTTACCAAGATTTCTTGGTCTTGCAGGGGATGATCCATATAGACACCTTCAGAATATGCATGCAGTTTGTTCTTCTATGAAGCCCCATGGTGCTCAATTGGAAGATGTATTAAGGAGAGCTTTTCACTTCACATTAGAGGGAAATGCCAAAGAATGGTTGCAAAGTCTACCTCAACACTTCACAACACTTATATGAGTTCAACAACTTAAGAAGGCCTTTTTAGAGAAATACTTTCCTGCATCAAGGACATCTAAATTGAGGAAAGCTATCTATGGAGTTTCAAGATAGTATAGAGACCTTGTATGAGTATTGGACAAGATTTCTAGCTATGCTTTCTAAATGTCCAAATCATCAAATCAGCAAGTCTAATTTAGTCCAGTATTTCTATGAGGGCTTGCTATCTCATCACAAGAACACAATAGATGCTGCAGCCCATGGTTCACTGTTGATTTGACTCCTCACAATGCTTGGGAATTATTGGAGAAGATGGCTAACAATCAACAATTCAGCACAAGGGACAACAATCTGTCAATGAAATTTTGAGGTCAAATCCTACTAACTTTGACTCTCAATTTGCTACCTTATCAGAGAGGATGGACAAAGAATGACTAGGATGGAGCAACTCTTGTCAAGTAAACAATGTGGTGCTATGGGAACATCTCAAGCCTTGGTAGCTCCCTCTTGTGAATCCTGTGGTTCCATGATGCATTGGACTGAATCTTGCCCTTCTCAATTTGAAGAAGTGTCAGCCATGTATCAACAAAGATCCAGTCAATATCAGTAAAGGAATCCTTTCTCCAATACTTATAACGAAGGATGGAAGGATCATCCTAATTTTAGATGGGGAGGAGGAGAGAACAACAAGGAAAGGTTCATACAAAATAAGTTCCAGCAACGTCAACATTCAGAACAAGCTATGGTTCCTTCCCAAGCTACTCAAGAAGTTGGTAATTCAAGGAATGATGACATGTCCCTCTTGTTGAAAAGCATGAACAGTATGAATGCTAATCTCAGTGCTATGGCATCTCAAATGGACAGAATTGATAAGCATACCACTGCATCTGATGCAAGAATGACTGCTATAGAGAATAGGGTTGAACAACAGGAGACTAAGACTGCAAACTTGGCTAACTTTGTTACCCAAATTTCAGATAATCTCAACAGTTTTCAAGCAAAAACAAGTGGAGCTTTGCCTTCCAATACTGTGATTAATCCCAAGTCATTGAATGCCATAAATTTGAGAAGTGGAAGAAAGGTGACATTCAATGAAAATGATGAAGAATCTGACTTGGAAGAAGATCATTGCACTAAAAGGAGCTGTGTCCAGCAAAAGACATCACCAAGTGTGGAATCTGAAAGCTTAAGAGAGAAGCTACTTCTGCAAGGAAGAAAAGAAGCTGAATTTAGAAGTGTAACTACTGAAGGTTGCACAGCTGAAGCAAGCCCTTTTATTCAGGATAATGAAGGAGTCCATGAAGCACCATTAGGAGAGGACTTAGGACAATCTTGTTCAAGAACTTCAGAGCCTAACCAAGACAAAGGAAAGATAGAACAAGATAAAGCTAAAGATTCTCACATGAACAACAAACCAGGAAGCAAAGGTAAGGAGGTAAGCTTGAAAGATCTACCTTTTCCTAGAGCTTTTATGTTTGGGCAGAAGGTTGCAAAAGAAAAGCAAAATAAAGAAGTTTTAGATTTCTTTAGTAAAGTAGAAATTAACATTCCTTTGCTAGATTTGTTGAAGAAAGTGCCTGAATATGCAAAATTCTTAAAAGACATTTGTACTAACAAAAGAAAGTTTAAAACTAATGAATTGGTGCAAGTTGGCCCTAATGTTTCAGCCCCTTTTTAAAGCTCAATTACCTGTGAAATGCCAAGATCCAGGAGCTTTCTCCATTCCTTGTCAAATTGGTAAGTTTCATATCTCCAAAGCTTTGCTAGATTTGGGTGCTGCTATCAATGTGATGCCAAATTCTGTTTACTATGCTTTGGGAGTTGAAATCATGAAACCTACAAGTGTCTTAGTGCAACTAGCTGATAAGTCTATTAGGAATCCCAAGGGAATCTTAGAAGACATTTTGGTTCAAGTAAAAGACTTTGTATTCCCTGCTGATTTTTACGTGCTAGATATGACTAATGAGGCCATAAGTGAAAGCACATTGATTTTGGGTAGACCATTTCTAAGAACCGCCAATACCATGATTTGCATGAAGGATGGAATTATAAAAATGGAATTTGGTGGTCAAGAAATTCAATTTAACATGTATGAGATGATGAAACATCCACATGAGGATTATTCTCTGTTAGGGCCTAATATGATTGATGTGTCACTTGAAAATGAGTGTGAATCTATTTTTGAGCATGATAGCAATGATGATACTGAAGAGCTTTCGTTTCTTTCTCTTCCATATATTCTCCTTCATCTTCTTTTCTTCACACACTTGATGATGTGCCTAGCATTGATTCTAAAATTGATGGCTGGCTTTCCACTTGGAGTGAGTTGTCTTCAGTTTCATCCATTAAGTCTTCAATTGATGTTAATTCCACACTGTCAAGTGATGAACAACTTGCAAGAAGATTGCTTGTAGATTTCTCAACAGCACAGGAGAGTGAATCAACTGCTATACAAGAAGGGGAAGGTGAAAGACACAAGACTCATGATTGCAAGACTAGCCCAATTCTCATGGATGAACCCCCATTCAAGGAGCATGTAGTTGAACCTTCTGAACAACAGAATTTGTCTTTAAATTCTTATCACATTTTATATTCCAATCCTATTTACAAGTCACTTGATCTTAATTTCTTTAACCATGCAGAACTGGAACACTTCTTGGAAATCATGTGAAGTGCAGCTACTCCCAACCCTAGGAAATTAAGCATGACACCAACCAAATTTGCCGAAATATACAGCATAGGGAGTGCACTTTTGCAATCTAATTTTACTTGTGAAATTGGAATTCCTCAAGATTATTTTGCATCTAACTTTGAGTTTTCACATGGATTTACAAATGTTTTAAATGCATTGTTGCAGGGACCAACTAAGGAGTGTTACTCACATGAGGATGAATGTACAACTAAAATTTTTGGTATTGAAGCTTTGAAGCAATCTGAAAATAATTGCACTACCTTGGAGCTCAAGAAATTGATACCCTCAGTAGTTCAACCTCCTGAATTGGAGCTTAAACCCTTGCCATCAACACTGAAATATGCATTTTTAGCTGAAAATGAAAGACTCCCGGTGATAATCTCTAACTCTTTAACTGATATTGAAGAATCTCAGTTACTTGCTGTTTTGAAAAGGTATAAAAGTGCAATTGGGTGGTCTTTAGTAGATATTCCTGGTATTAATGCTTCAATTTGCACTCATAGAATATTGTTAAATGAAAATGCAAAACCCATAAGCCAACCTCAAAGAAGACTTAACCCACTCATACTTGATGTTGTTAAAAAGGAAGTAACAAAGCTGCTTAGTGCTGGTATCATATACCCTATTTCAGATAGTGAATGGGTAAGTCCAGTTCAGGTTGTTCCTAAAAAAGTGGGATCACTGTGGTTAGGAATGAGAAAAATGAATTAATCCCCACTAGAATCCAAAATTCTTGGCGTGTTTGCATTGATTATAGGAAGCTTAATGATTCTACAAGAAAAGATCATTTTCCCCTACCCTTTATAGATCAAATGCTTGAAAGATTAGCTTGTAAATCTCACTATTGTTTCCTTGATGGTTTCAGTGGCTATTTTCAGGTTCCATTGCACCTCAAGATCAAGAGAAGACTACATTCACTTGTCCCTTTGGCACATTTGCATATAGAAGAATGCCATTTGGACTTTGCAATGCACCGGGCACATTCCAAAGGTGTATGCTATCTATCTTTAGTGATTTGCTAGAAAATGGAATTGAGGTGTTTATGGATGCCTTTACCATCTATGGAAATAATTTTGATGAATGCTTAGTAAACTTGGAAAAAGCTCTATCTAAGTGTGTTGAAAAGGATCTTATCCTAAATTTTGAAAAATGTCACTTTATGGTCCAACAAGGAATAGTTCTAGGTCACCTAATTTCTGAAAAGGGAATAGAGGTAGACAAAGCAAAGGTTGAAGTAATTTCCTCTCTACCCTATCCAACAAATCTTAAGGAGCTTAGATCTTTCTTAGGCCATGCTGGATTTTATAGAAGATTCATAAAAGATTTTAGTAAAGTGACTTTTCCAATGTCCAAATTGCTGTAAAAAGATGCTTCCTTTGATTTCACTGATGAGTGTAAAATGTCTTTTGATGAGATTAAATCCAGATTGACTTCTCCACCTATTTTGACTTGCCCTAATTGGAATTTACCATTTGAATTGTGTTGTGATGCCTCTAACAATGCAGTGGGTGCAGTTTTGGGACAAAAAGATGGTAAGGCTTCCAAGTTATTGCTTATGCTTCAAAGACACTAGATAAGGCTCGAACTAACACACACAACTACTGAAAAGGAGCTCTTTTCTATTGTTTTTGCATTAGACAAGTTTAGACCTTACCTAATTAACTCTAAGGTTACTGTTTTCACCGATCATTCTACTGTTAAGTATCTTTTCAGCAAGCCACAATCCAAACCGAGGCTTTTAAGGTGGATGTTGTTGATCTAAGAGTTTGATATTGACATCAAAGACAAACCTGGAGTAGAAAATGTGGTGGCCGACCATCTAAGTCGCTTACCAGAAACTACAAGGGGAGTAATTGGTTCAGATTCTGTTTGTGATGAGTTTAAGGATTGTTCTATTTTTGCCTTGTCCCTCATGGAACCTTGGTATTGTCACATTGTCAACTTTTTAGTTGCTGGTCTAATTCCTTCTTCATTGTCTCATTTTCAGATACAAAAGATTAAGAGTGAGTCTAAACACTATACTTGGGACCCTCCAATCCTTTGGAAGGTATGCAGCGACCAAATCATTCGAAGATGTGTACCAAATGAAGAATTTCAAGACATCCTGCATGCTTGCCACTCTCAAACTTGTGGAGGTCATTTTAGTGCTAACAAGACTGCAAGAAAAATACTGGAAGCTGGTTTGTATTGGCCATCACTCTTTAAAGACTTTTATGAGTATTGCAAGAATTGTGATATTTGTCAGAGATTTGGTAGCCTAACTAAGAAACATGAATTACCCCAACACCCAATGCTTTTCTGTGAGGTGTTTGAAGTATGGGGTATTGATTTTATGGGACCCTTTCTTCCTTCTATGGTTTTACATACATTCTTCTTGCAGTTGATTACCTGTCAAGATGGGTAGAGGCCATAGCAACAAAAAATGATGCTGCTACTGTTTCAAAATTTCTGAAAAATAACATCTTTTCTAGATTTGGCATTCCTAGAGCAGTAGTTAGTGATAATGGCACTCATTTTTGTAATAAATTGCTACAAGGGTTATTCACTAAGTATGGTGTAACACATAAGACATCCACACCTTATCATCCCCAAAGTAATGGGCAAGCTAAAAATGCAAATAGAGAAATCAAGAAGGTGTTGGAACATATAGTTAAACCATCTAGGAAGGATTGGAGCGCCAGATTAGATGATGCTTTGTGGGCATATAGAACTGCATTTAAAACCCAATAGGCATGTCTCCTTATAGAATGGTTTATGGTAAGATGTGTCACCTACCGGTTGAGATTGAACATAAGTCTCTTTGGGCTGTAAAAGCATGTAACCTTGATTTTGATTCTACTGGTATGGAAAGATTATTGCAATTACAAGAACTTGAAGAGTTGAGACTTGAAGCCTATGAGAAATTCCAGGTTCTATAAGGAGAAGACAAAGATGATTCATGACAAGAAAATCCTAAGGAAGACATTCAAGGTTGGAGATAAAGTGTTGCTGTACAAAGCACGATTCACATTTAAACCTGGGAAGTTGAGCACTGATGGGAAGGACCATACTTGGTCACTAAAGTGCACAAGTTTGGCATGATAGAGTTGCTAGATGAGAAGAGCAGTAAGACTTTCAAGGTCAATGGCCACCTGCTAAAATCTATAAGGAAAATTTTGATCCACCATAATCTCAGGTTGTCCCCTTCCTTACATACCTTAGTCTGTGGTTATTTGATTATTTTCATTCTTTAACTCCATATTTTTGAACAAGTGTGGGGGGACATAAATAGTAGCAAGTGTAGGTTATTTTTAGTTTGTTTTTGAGTATTCTATTCTTTTTCTTTCCATTCATTCCTTGTCCATTTTTCCTTGCTATCTTTTGTTCAAATGTGCATTGAGGGCAATGCAAGGAACAAGTGTGGGGGAGTGAATGTTGTGTTTTTTGTGTATTCTGTGTCTTTTGTAAAACCTCATTTTTCAAAAACTTTTTGAAGGTTTAAGCTTGCTTCAGGAATTCTAATGTTACATTTGTGGCTGATTTGATTTGGGAATTAATATCTTGAAGTGAAATTTTCTAATGCATAGAGATTAAGCATAATGTGTTCTTTAGCTGAAGTGAATGAATATGGAAGACAAAGCCTAGTTGGAAGGATTCTTTGAGCCTTTATATTCATTTCTGGTGTGTGCATTCGCTTATTTCTTATGCTCTCTAGAACTTGTCTTAGCTCTTAATCAAGACCACATGCAACATTAGTACTCTTGAACATGATTGAGGCATTCATTCAAAATAGCTACTTAGACCAATGGCTAAACCCTACATGATTTATCCCTTGTTACCCATTTGAGCCTTTTAGCTGAATTTTTCCATTCATTTCACTCTCAATTATAAAACTCCTTTCCTACAAGGATGCATATTTCATTTCATTCGTTCTTTTCAGAATTCACTAGCATTTTGATGGGTTCAATTGATGGATTGATATGAGGAGACGCATATTTGAGCTTAAAAAATGAAAAAAAAAAAAAAAAAAGTAGAAACATGCAAATTGAAATTGAAAAGAAAAAGAAAAGAGAAAGAGAATGGAAAAGTTGAAAAGAAACAAAAAAAGCAAGAAAAGAAAGAAAGTGGAATAAAAGCACCTTTATAGCTTTAGACTTCAAGATCAAGAAGTTAAATCCTCAATTGAACATTACTAATGCTATTGAATTCTACACATTGATTCACATATTATCTCTATCCTTCTATGCATTCTTGTGCATTTCTTCCTCACCCTTACATTACAAGCCACAAAAGTCCTCTTGATTCTTGAGCACTTTTGTATTTAGGTGGTGGAAAGGTAGAGCTATTACAAGCATATGGTAGAGCATTTGAATAAGTGAATTGAGTGAAAGAACCTTTAATACTTGTGAGTTGAGCGATACACTAATTCCCTTGTGTGATCTTCATATCTTATTCACTTAGACTAAATTACATATCATTGCTTGATTTCTTTGCATTAGAATGTTCCATGGATGGATGTTGGTTGAAGAATCATTGTTAGTTGCAGTTGTAACCCGAATTTTCGAGTTGCTTATTCCTTATCTCTCATCCTTCTATTTCACATCATGTTTAGACCTGATTTGCCCAGGAGTGCAAAAGCTAAGTGTGGGGGAGTTGATAAGTCTCATTATTTGCATATATTTCTAGCCCTAAACTCATGCTTTTGCCATCTATATTTGCATACTTTGGGCATAATTAGCTTCCATTGTGCATAAGAGTTGGTGAGAGGAATTGTGAGGTTTTACAGGTGTTTTACATGTCTTTATATGATTTTATGTGTGTACTTTTGATCCCTGCTTTGGTATGAATTTCAGGAAGTTTTAGTAGCATTTTCGCCATTCTGTCTGAGGCGCCACGGCTGATTTGGGAAAGCGCCGCGGCGGATATCCAAAGTTACTCTCGGTCAAAAGCACCACGGCGGATGGACGAAGGCGCCATGGCGAACAGAAATTTTCATGAAGCTCAGGATCACTAATCGAAACGATGCCGTACAGAAAAGCGTCGCGGCAGATGGGCAAAGGCGCCGCGACGGATGATGGAAATTTCAGATTTAAAAAGCAGAGTCGTGCGCTTCATCAGGAGGGACACCGGATTTCAGTTCTTCATTCATCTCTAGATGTGATTTTCTTGTTCTCTCCGCCCTCTCTCATTTTTCTCTTCCATTTTCGTCCAAATTCATAAATTTCCACCGATCAACCATGGATCTTTCATCAATTCTTGCTGTTTCTACCCTAATCCAGAGTATGAGTAGTTGAATTTCCAAGTTCTTCTAGCAATGAAGCTGACCTGAGTTCATGGAGCTAAACAGGAGTCATTCAGATCTAGTTTCTCTCTTTCTATTCTAAGGTTCATTTGTTTCAGTTGAACAATTGTGGTTAGAATGAAGGTTGGATGACTAGATTTATGTTTCTTGGAATTTAGATCTGATTGAACATTCAGATGTGAGTTGTGTCCTTTAATTCAGTTGAATAGAGGATTCTCTGTTGATTTGTAAATCTAATTCGTTTTACTTGGACTGTTGTTCTGTAAATCTGAATTTTGGTTGAATATATTAATGATTCACAGTTGTGGTCATTCTTAGAGAATTGCAACTTGCTTCTCAAGTGTTCTTGTCAATTGATTTTCCTTCTTACAGATCAAAACAATGAATCTAGTAAGATAGTTGTTTTTGATCTGTGTTAAGAGAGATTTGAGCAGTAGCTGAATCTATCCATTTAATTGACATTAAGAGACTCCAAATTATAAGATTGAACAAGGAAGGTTGGATAAATTGCTAGGGGAACTACTATCTCTTATTTGAATCTTCTTTTGCATTTTACCTTTCATTAGATTTGTTTCTTGTTCAATTTCTCTTTTCTGAACTCAAGCTTTCATCTTGGCAATTTGATAATTAAAAGTGAATTGTTAAGAATTGAAATACAACTTAAGGCTCTTT
>NW_021632316.1:0-84994 GCF_004799145.2 Neltuma alba | reverse complement strand
ACTTCTAGTTGATCTACAGTAACCGCCTTAGAGGGATTCTTCTCCATGACTTCTTCCTCATATCTGAAACAACAACAGGAAACCTTTCCCCAAGGGAATCATCACTGACATAGAGGAATCATAGTCTAACTTGGAGTCAAGGGAGGAAACAAAAAATGTATGTGGATAGAAAGCATGCAATTAACCACATACAATCAAGGCATGTAACATTACCACCACATGAACAAGTAGAAGGTGTAGAGTAAAGAGATGCAAAGAAGAAATAGATTCATTCTCATCAATAGAATCATCAATGTAAAGATCAGAATAGAAAGAGTCTTTTGCAATTCAACTTCAGAGCAAGCATCCTCAACAACACAACGTTCTATCATGTTAACCCCACCCTAAAAGTGAATAGTCCTCATAAGGATGTTTTATTGCTTCATATATGTTTAAAGAAACTTTATTATCACCCACCTCCATAGTTATGGTGCCCTCTTTCATGCTAATCATGGTATTAGCAGTCCTTAAGAAAGGTCAACCAAGGATGAGTATAGTGTCATTTACAAGTTCAGAAGACATGTCAAGCACATAAAAATCAGTAGGAAACACCAATCCCTTAACTTGGACTAAAATGTCTTCAATAATGCCCTCAGGATACCTAATAGTCCTATCAGCTAGTTGGAGCACAACAGTAGTAGACTTAAGAGTCTTGACTCCTAGAGAGGTGTATACGGACTTAGGCATGACATTAATGGCTGCACCTAGATCTAACAGGGGTCCCCCGATAGTAACCTTTCCTATAGTGCAAGGGATAGTGAAAGATCCAGGGTCTTAACACTTTAGAGGAATTTGGGGTTTAAACAATGCAGACACATTAGAGGGTAATTGGACTCTTTCATTAGGTTTAAATCTCCTCTTTTGAGTACATAATTCTTTTAAGACCTTAGCATACTTAGGAATCTTTTTAATCAGGTCAAGCAAGGGTATATTCACTTCTACCTTCCTAAATGTCTCAAGCAACTCATGATCTTGCCTCTCCTTACCCATTTTAACATTTTTCAAATAAGCATGAGGGAAAGGTAGTTCATTGATGTTTACCTCCTTACCTTCCTTGCTTGAGGCTCTATGATTGCTTGACTCAAATTCCATAGCTTTACCCTTGCCATCATGTTCTTTTTGGGCTTCTTTCAGCTTTAGCTTTATCTCCTTGGAGCTCTCAGAATTCTTGACCTTTAAAGATGCTTGTGGCAGCTCATTACACAAGATTTCCTCATCTATAACTTCATCCTCCTCTTCTCCAAAATTCACTTGCTTCCCACTCCTAAGGGTAATGGCATTCAAGCCCTTAGGATTGATAATAGTGTTGAAGGGAATAGCGCCACTGCTCCTTGCTTGTTGTTCACTTATGTTGTTAGACAACTGAGTTACATAGGAGTTGATGTTCTCAGACTTAGTTTCCCACTGTTCTATCTTCTTCTTTTCCAAAGCACTAAATCTAGCATCATTCTTGGATGAGTCTTGTTGAATTAGTGAGGCTAAGGAGTTGAACTGAGTAGCATTAGTAGCCCTTTCTTCCTTCATTAAAGCCATCATATTGTGTAGGAGTTGGTTGGTATCATCTTTGGGTGGGACGGTTAGGGTTTGAGATTGGTTTTGGAACTGGGTTGAAGATGGACCAGCTCCTTCACTCTTCTGAAATCTGTTTGGAGGTCTACTATCATATCATTCCTCCAACCCAATCGAGGGTTTGCCTTCCATCCCTCGTTATAAGTGTTGGAGTAGGGTCCCACTTTTGATTTGGACGACCTTGGTAGATTGCAGATACCTCCTCATAACGGCTTAGACATCGTTAGAAATATGCATAACCGAGCCACAAGTCTCACAACTAGGGTAGTAATATCCATAGGGGATGCTGGTCTATGCACATTCATATTCTTCAATTCCACAGTGATTACAAACAGTTGAGAGGTCATCGTGCTTTCCAACGAATCCAACTTTGATTCTAAAGTGTCCATTGTTCTATTGTGAACTGAAGCAGCTCCCAACTCATGTACTCCTCTAGTATCTCTCACACCGTATTATTGATGATTCAGGGCCATCTTCTTAATCAAATCCCAAGCCTCCTCAGCAGTGGAGTCTATCAAAGATCCTCCTGATGCAGCATCCAACATACCCTTCTCTTGGTTCTTTAACCCATCATAGAAATACTGCACCAGTTGTTCATCCGGAATTTGATGATGTAGGCATCTTGAAAGCATGTCTTGAAATCTATTCCAATAATCATAGAGAGATTCGTCATAGTCTTGTTTGGCAGAATAGATCTCCTTCCTCATTGATGAAGTATGAGAAGCCAGAAAGTATTTCTCCAAGAATGCTTTCTTTAAGTTCCCCCAACTGTGATATGCATCAGCTACGTGTCTTGGAAGGCTCATATACCACTCTCTAGCTTTGCCCTCCAATGATAGGTGGAAAACCTTCCATAGCACTTGATCTAATGATGCTCCCACAGGCTTCATACTCTGGCAGATCATAGAAAGGGATTGTAAATAAAGATATGGGTCTTCTCTTGTCAAGCCATGAAATTTTGGAAGGGAGTTAATCAATAATCCTTTAATTTCAAAATTAACTTCAAAATTTGGACAAGCAGCAATAAATGGGTCAAAATTAACATCAGATGTGGTTGCTTCCCTAATTATTCTTCTTCTAGGATTCCCATTATTTCTCCCACTCTCTCTTGTTCTCCATTCCCTCCATTGCCTCCATTCCTCACTTGGTTGGCATTGGGTTAGGAGTAGGGTGGTTAGTGGTAAATCAGCCATTATCTCTTGATCAGTAGGCTCACTCTCACTATTAGACAGGCTAGATTCCACAGAAATGTTCTCTTGTTCAACCACTAAATCACTTGTCCCCTCAACTCTTTTCTCTCTTCTTATCTCTCTGAGTTTTCTCTCAATCTCAGGGTTATAGCGCACAAGTTTTGCTTTTCGTGGCATGCAAGAAAAGAATCACAAGAGAAAGAGCAACAAATTGACTTGCAACACATAAAGTCAGATAAAAGTATGAGTTGTGATGGATGCAAGTGTATGGATTAGTATGAGTATGTATGCACAGAGAAAGAAGCAAAAAGTGTAAGTTTCAAAACTTTTTAGAATAGTTCACCACGGTGAGAGCAGTGGTTGGCCGCGGCGAAAGGTGACAGAGGCAACCAGATAGCTGAATGCAGGAAGTTTGCCACGGTGAAAGTGGGAGTGTGCCGTGGTGAAGGTATCCCGAGAGGAATCCTTCAGTTTTTCAGAAGGTTTGCCGTGGCGAACTGTCACAGAAAGCTTATCAGATACTGGACGCCACTGATGCAAAGTGAAAAATGCTGAAAGTGTAGAAAATCAATATATTTGTTTGTATTTCCAAAAATTTTGATGCTATGCAAGATGGAAACCTATACTATGAACAAATATGTAACTAAACTAACTAAAATGCAACCTAAAAGGATCAAAACTTCAATTGACAACCCAATGACACAAGCTAGCCTAGAGAACCAATTTCTTGGCTCCCTGGCAATGGCGCCACTTGAAAATCGCCTAGACTGTCTTTGCTTACACCTTGGGCCAATTTCAAAATTTATCCAAGGATTGTACTATAGGCACAACCTCGGGTCGTTTCACTTGTGGAGCCAAAATTATGATCCTAGATTAACTAAATGCCATGGTTATGCAAATTGAGCTGGAAAAGATTAGGGGTTTTCATTAAGACTTGTAATTAAGATAAAATGCAAAAGAATGTAAATGTATTTTTGGATTTTTGGGAGATTACAATGAAATAGATGGAAATCAAGTACTGAATTAATTGATAAAACCTCTTAAAAATGGATTCTTGGCAATCATAGTTCTCTTAAGATGTGGGAGTTTTAGAAATTCATTAGGTTTTCTTGATAACAACCTCAATAACTTATTGAGTCCAATGCCTACATTAATGAACTCATTAATGAAAACATTGTTAAGCTTCCCTAATGTGTAATTAAGAATGATTAATGCAAATGGTTTGATGCAACAGAAAATCAACTCATCATCAAAACATGACCATGCAAAATGAAGAGAATCAAGAAAGCTACAAAGAACATATATGTAACTACATATATTGAAGCATGAAATCCAACTTTAACCAATCCAACTATAAATATGAATCATCAACTAATGATTACATATCAATCAAAGTCTTTCACTAAAAATTTACAAATCCTAGACCTAGGAATTCATAAATACATAGCTAAACTAAGATGAAACTGAAACTCCCCTTTTAAGCTCTTAGAACTCATGCCAATCATCCATCTTCAAGAGCTGGAGGAAGCCTAGCCACTCATGGTGTGCAGAAACATCTCCATTGAAATTGACTTAGTGTTGCCCATGGATGAAGATGACAGTGGAAGATGAGGGATTAGGGTTATGGTGGGAGAGATGAGAGAAGATGAAGAGAAAAACGTGGATGGTGGCTGAATATTCGTGTCTGACCTCACTCATACCGAAAATAGGGTTTCTAACCCAAATATGACGTGTCTGGGTCGGTTCATGGAAGTGGGCAAGTTAAATTTTCCCTAAATGGTCGGGTCTGATTGTGCTAATACGAGGGCACTACTACAAATTGGGGAATACTTGACGCTAAATATTTGACGGTTATCACAAAAACCGTCAAATATAATCCCCCAAAAGAAAACTTGACGGTTTCTAAAGAAACCGTCAATTTTAGTAGAACAATATTTGACGGTTTCAAAGAAACCGTCAAGTATTCCAAAAATACTTGACGGTTATTTTATAACCGTCAAGTATATTAAAGGTAAACTTGACGGTTTAAATCAAAACCGTCAAGTTTAGTAATACTTGACGGTTTTGATTTAAAACCGTCAAATATTATTTGAGAATACTTGACGGTTATTAATAGAAACCGTCAAGTATTGTGCTTAAAAACCCGTCCCTTTCCCCTGTTCAGTCTCTTCAGTTCAAAATTTCTAGCGCCCCCTCCGCTTCGGACTCTCCAAGCCGCCGTACCCACCTCTATTTCGGTCGTTCCCTTTTGCTTTTTTTGCCCGTCCTTGCTCGTCCTCCATCATCGTCCCTCTCGGTGTCCTCCATTATCGGTGCGGCATCCTCCTGCTTCGTCATTGTGTGTGCATTCTCCCGATTGCGCCCCCTTCCGCTTCGGACTCTCCAAGCCGCCGTACCCACCTTTGTTTTGGCCGTTCCCTTTTGCTTTTTTTGCCCGTCCTTGCTCGTCCTCCATCATCGTCCCTCTCGGTGTCCTCCATTATCGTTGCGGCATCCTCCTGCTTCGTCGTTGTCGTGCATTCTCCAGATTGTCATTTCGGCTTCAGGTTGGTAATGCTTCACTCGCTCCCCTTATTTCCTTTAGTTCTTCCTTTGAGAAATGATTGTAGTGGAAAGGGAATGATAGGATAATGCTAGGACCGTTCACCATGCACACACGGAAAATGGGTTTGCTATTTGGCCGAATGGGTTTTTTTTTTCTGTTCTTGATTCTAAATGGGTGTTTCGCATTTTGATCAGTTTGGGTTTAGGGTGTTTTAGTTTTTTGTTTTCGCGATAAAGTCTGGGGAATGCAATGCTAATGTTTCAATTTTTGTTTTTGTAATTGAAATTGACTATGTGCTGGTTTGGTTTTCTGCCATAAAGCCTGGGGAATTCTAAGTTATAAGCCGTTATGCTGCCGAATTTTTTTCAAATGGAATAGCACATTAGTAGTAGTAGAATATTTTTCAAACTGAAATGAAAGTAAATTTTTGTTGAATTACTAGTTGCTAACAACTACTAGTTGTTAGCAAGTAGAATTAAAGAGGGATAAATGTGATCAATAGTGACTCATGTGTTGACTTTCTATTTTTGTTTAATTCTCATAATATCTTTGAGTCACTGATCACATTTTCCTCTAAATGATTCATCTTAGTCGGGGACCATGGGCAAAGAATGGATGTCCGCCAATCGTCTATCAAAAGAATATTGGGATGGGGTAGAAGATTTTATTAAGTTTGCGATTGAGCACGCCGATGATCGCAACAGGATTATTTGCCCCTGTCTTAAGTGTTGCCTTTTGAAGTGGGTTTCGCCATCCGATTGTGAGAGCCACTTAATTATCAATGGAATTGATCAAAGTTACAAGTGTTGGACAAAGCACGGAGAGACAAGAGATGTGAGTAATAGTAGTCGAGGGCATAGTGAAAGCTGTGGATCATCTAATCTTGACATGAGTACATGTGAAGCTGATCGTCTTGAGGAGATGACAGATGCGATTGAACGGGAACTTGACGATTGTCCTGAAATGTTTGATAGATTGAAGTGTGATGCTGAGACACCTCTATATGAAGGTTGTACTGATTTCACAAAATTGTCTGCAGTGTTGAAACTGTATAATTTGAAAGCAAGAAATGGGTGGAGCGACACAGGCTTCACAGAACTGCTGTTGCTTGTTAAACAAATGCTACCGAAAGAAAATGAGCTTCCAAGTAAAACGTATGATGCAAAGCAAGTGTTGCGCTCTGTCGGCCTCAGCTATGAGAAGATACATGCTTGCCCCAATGATTGCATTTTGTTTAGGAAGGAGTATAAGTCACTAACTGAGTGTCCTAAGTGTAATGCATCACGCTACCAAGAGAATGGGAAGAGCCCGAAGAAGGCATTATGGTATTTTCCCATAGTGCCAAGATTCAGACGCTTGTATAGTAATGTAGAAGATGCGAAAAATTTAAGGTGGCATGCAGATGAAAGGGTTAAAGATGGCATGCTTCGCCATCCTGCTGATTCTCCAGAATGGAAGAAGTTTGATATTGAGTATCCTGAATTCGGGGAAGAAGATAGAAATCTACGCCTTGCATTAGCCACCGACGGGATGAACCCTTATGGGATGCAAAGCAGCACCCATAGCACATGGCCAGTGATTTTGTTTATATATAACCTTCCTCCATGGCTATGCATGAAACGCAAGTATTCAATGATGTCTATGATAATCTCTGGGCCAAAGCAACCGGGAAATGACATAGATATATATCTAGCTCCATTAATTGAAGACTTGAAAGTATTGTGGGAGAATGGAGTTGATGTATATGATGCATATAAGGAAGAAAAATTCAAGTTGAGAGCTATGTTATTTGGCACAATTAACGACTTTCCTGCGTATGGTAATCTCTCAGGGTATAGCATTAAAGGACAACTTGGTTGTCCCATTTGTGAAGAGAGCACAGATTCCATAAGGTTGAAGCATGGAATGAAAAATTCATATATGGGACATCGTAGATGGTTGCATCGTGATCATCCTTACCGGCGATTCAAAAAATATTTAATGGGAATTCAGAAGAAGGTAAGGCACCAACACCGTTGATTGGGGAGGATGTATTTCAAAAGGTGAAAGATATAGATTGTGAATTTGGAAAACCTTTCGCGAAGCATGTTGGGACAAGTGGGTGGAAGAAGAGGTCTATTTTCTTTATACTGCCGTATTGGATAACCCTGAATGTGAGACATTTTCTTGATGCTATGCATATTGAGAAAAACGTATGTGAAAGTCTGTTTGGCACATTACTCCATATTCCCGGGAAGACTAAAGATGGCATAAATGCCAGGCTAGACATGGTTGAAATGGGGATAAGGGAGGAATTGGCACCAGAGGATAAGGGAACTCGTACATTTCTTCGTCCGGCAGCTCACACCCTTTCTAGAAAAGAGAAAAGTAGTTTTTGTGAGTTTCTTGCTTCAGTAAAAGTGCCGGAAGGTTACTCTTCTAACATTAGTAACCTTGTGTCAATGAAGGATATGAAGTTAAAAGGTTTAAAATCTCATGACTGTCATGTCTTAATGGAAAACTTTATTCCAGTGGCAATACGGGCTATTTTACCTGATAAGGTACGAGTTACGATCACAAAGTTATGTTTCTTCTTTAAGTCTCTTTGCAGCAAAGTGATTAATCCTAGTAAATTGCCAAGATTGCAAACCCGAATCATAGTTACGTTATGTGAACTTGAAATGTATTTTCCTCCGGCTTTTTTGACATCATGGTCCATTTAACCATCCACTTAGTTAGAGAGGTCCAACTGTGTGGCCCAGTGTATTTAAGATGGATGTACCCAGTTGAGCGTTACATGAAAATATTGAAAGGGTATGTGAAAAATCGAAGTCGGCCAGAGGGTTGTATTGTAGAACGATATATTTGTGAAGAGGCTACTGAATTTTGTACCCATTACTTAAAAAATGCAAGTGATATTGGGGTTCCAATGTCTCGTCATGAGGGAAGGACAGATGGAGAAGGGATTATGGGAAAGAAAGTCGTAACTATTTCAAACCAACAGTGGGAGCAGGCACATCTATATGTATTGCACAACTCCGAAGAGATTGAGGACTATGTGCATGAGCATATTGATGAGCTAAAGAGGGATAATCCCAATAAACTTGAAAGTTGGTACACCAAAACACACAATAAACAATTTACAGCATGGTTGAGAGAGCATGTGCATGGCAAGTATAATAATGATCCTAATTCTGTTTCGAAGAAATTAAAGTTGTTGGCAGATGGACCGAGCAAACATGTGATTTCTTTCACAAGCTACCTTATGAATGGGTTCACTTTCTATACTAAACAACAAGATGATCGGAGTAAACAGCAAAATAGTGGCGTAACTCTTGTAGCTAGTACCATGCATATATCGAGTGCCAAAGATAAAAATCCTATCTATGCACGTATGTCATACTTTGGAGTGATTGAGGATATTTGGGAGTTGGATTACATTGAATTCAGAGTTCCGGTATTTGGTTGCAAATGGGTGGATAATAATAATGCATTGAGGATTGATGACTTAGGGTTTATACAATTGAATTTGAATAAAGAAGGATACAAGGAAGAGCCATTCATTTTGGCTTCTCAGGCTACGCAAGTGTTTTATGTCCCTGACCCGGCTGCCAAAGGATGGTCTATTGTTTTGTTGACTAATAAAATGGATATTGAAGAGACGGGGTATGAAGACAATGCAATTGAAGATGATCCATTTCAAGGGGCCTCACTTGATTCTCATTTAAATGAAGATCAATCCATGTATGTCAGGCATGATCACAACGACGGAATATGGATTTCAAAGAGGGGGAAAGTGTTTCGTAAGAAGATCAAAACAATTCAAACCAAGAAGAACATGCAAAAACATAAGAGTAGAAAAAGAAAAAGATCTTCTTAAACATGCATGTAAATTCTCTCATTATTTTCTTTGATTCTTTTATTTGTTTTAATTTTGTTCAAATAAATTTCGTCATTAATGACTTTATTTTCATTTAATGGATTCTGATTCATTTTGTTTACTTCAATTTCATTGCAGATGGCAGACGATAGCGGATCTAGCACTGATAACCCATCTCAGCCGAGAGATGCCTCTGAGCAGGAGAGACAGTTGCAAGAGGAGGCAGCACGCATACAGAGGGGCCTTTGTGTCATGCAAGAGGTCGTGAAAGCTCGAACAGAAGGAAAGAAATTTGCCGTACAGTGGAATAAGAAAGGACAAGCTGTACGGTCAAATAAATTTATCAGCTATATTGGGGCAGTGGCACGAAGCACCGTGCCCATTACAGCGCAGCACTGGAGGAGGGTTGATCGTTCAGTGCGAGACACTATTTGGACAGATGTATCGGTAATATATTATAACTCAAATTTCGTTTTCTTACAAGCTGCGTGACACTAATGTGTTGTTTTATATGTTTTGCAGTCTGCATTTGATATAGATGAGAGCAGGAAGAGGTTTGTGGAGGGGAAGGCTGGGAGGGCACTACGCTCTTTCCGATATTTTGTCACACACAAGTACTTGAAGGATCCTTCCACAGCCGACGAGTCCCAGGTTCCTAGCTTGATACGGGACTTGGTCAAACCAGAGGATTGGGCTGCTTTTGTGACGTCACGTCGTGATAGGCAATTTCAAGTAATAATCCTCGCTCTTTTTGATATTAAATAGTCCATTTTGTTTAATCTATATATTGTTTAATTGTGAATCTACTTTGTTTTTGCAGGAATTAAGTTCCCAAAATAAGGAAAGAGTAAAGAAGAATGAGTATCCCTACCGAAAGGGCCGCTTGGGTTATGCGGGCCTTGAGCAAGAGGTGACTCACAAGAGGGATCAGATGTCACTGTATCACGTCAGATGCTGTGGGCACTGGCCAGGCAAAATAAAGATGGCCAAATTGATAATCCTCGCGTTAAGGAGGTCGTGGACAGGATGGTGAGTATTATTCTAAATTAAATAATCTTCACGTTATTGTCAAATATCTTTAAGTATGAATAACTATATCAATGTTTGTTGCACAGGAGAGTTTGTCCCAGGAAGTTTCGCAGGGGGCATATTCTGCAGATGACCAGGATATATTGAGGAGGGCATTGGGGACTCCTGACCATCCTGGTCTTCTTAGGGGTGTCGGTTATGGAGTCACCAAGAGAGATTACTTTGGGTACCGACAAAAGCCCTCTTCATCGTGCACGCCTTCCTCTGCTGAGTTCATGGAGCTGAAGGAAGAAACACGCTGGTTAAAGGAGCAGTTAAAGTGCAAGCGCTCCTAATCGAGCAGTTGATCAAGAATCAAGCACCACAGCCGGCTCCGAATCTCAGCCCAAGTGGCAAAGACAGCTGCACATTCCCCTTGCTACCTGAGGTATAATACTTGTGTTTATATAATTACATTCAATAATTTATATATCTAGCTAACTTGTCTCTCATGTTAAACAAATCAGGGTGAAGCGGACGTTCAGTGTATGGCGGATAGCCCTAAACATCACACTGTTGCAACGGGCCGCATGTTCAATTTACCAGGGGAGAGTATAATTCATAATGTTCCTCTCCCTGCTGATCATGTGAGGGTGCAGTTGAACACTGCTATTGATGCAAATTATGCCCTCCCGATACCCACCCCAGATGCAGAGACAGTGGCTCAAGCAGTGGGTAGCTTTGTCGCTTGGCCTGGCCGTCTTCTTACATTAGGACATCCTTCAAAGGTATATATGTATAGGTCTACAAATTCAGCTGATTTAAAATAAACTCTATTTTAATTACTAACAGTCTGTTTGTCAGTCTAAGGGGAAGAAGAGCCTATTGGGTGATCACTCATTATCATCACCACAGAAGCAGCCCTCTGAGCCCGTTCAAGTGGTATCATCAAGATTCCGAATATGTCTTGAGGAATATGCAATTGGGGCCAGATTAGAACATGGCGAGGATTTCATGATTCCCCTAGAGTTTGAGCCAGAGGTATACGGTCGACCCTCGTCAGATTATGTCACAAATGAAGTATTGAAAGAGATTCTGACGCATGGAATGGCCAGCACAAATGCCTGTAACTTTTATATCAGGTATTTGTTAAAACCTTAACTAAATACTTAAGTACTTGAACATTTATTCTATTGATATCTTCGTTTGTTGATTTAGATATCTTTTCAAGAACTTCATAGCCCCTGGTGGCCTTGATGACAAGTTCAAGATTATCAGCCCCCACACTTTTGCTGGCCACGGACCTAATATGAAGAAAGACTTATCCAGAGACTTGTTAGATATCTTCATTTCTAGGGCAACACCGGGGGCTCAGACTTTGTTTTTGGCGCCTTATTGTCAAGGGTAAACTTTCCTAAATTCTTTCATTTTCAAAATAATTTGTAATAGTTCTAATTGTCTTTCTTATACTTAGGGGACACTGGATGCTGATTGTGGTCAATCCCACAAAGCCGAGGATTTGGTATCTTGATTCTCTTCATGGGGATCCAACCAATCGACCATTTATGGTTTCATTGTTCAACAAGTAATATTTATCTCTATTATTTAAATTTAATTTAATTTCTTGCTTCAATCAAATTTTTGACAATCATTAATATTCAATTTTATTGTCTTCTCAGGGCTTTGTGGCTATACCGCACAAATCAGGCCTTACCCTGCCCCCGGTAAAAAACGGCCAATTTGACGATACCTTCCCGTGGAAGAAAGTGAAGGTATTCACTACCATTATTTACTATTCTACTAAATATGGTTTATTTATATGATTGACTAATATTATTTCCTTTTCCATTCTTTACAGTGCCCACGTCAGCCCAACAAGAGCTCCCATTGTGGATATTGCGTGATGAAATTTATGAAGGAGATAATTCTGCACAATGCTGACACAATTCCCACGCAGGTAATATGCATTTGTTAAGGTTCAATTTATATATTTAAGAATTATTGTACTTACTGTAGCTTTACATTTCTATCTAACTTAAGTCATAATTTGTGGTTGCATACAGTACTTTGCCGACACATATTGCACAGTGTATTCATCTGCTCAGATGGAAGAAATCGTTGAGGAGTTGGCGATGGCCTTATTCCGTCAGTGGGCACAACATAGATAGGGAAGTGTACATTAAGACAGTGTATGTACGTACAGCTAGCTTTGGTTTCAATATAATTTTGGTTTTGGTTCATTTTTGGCTGTTGGTTAGTTTTAGGCATTGCACAACTTTGGCAATTGGCTAATTTTGGAATTGGTTCACCTTTTTGTACTTGCCAGAATTTTAATATATCACAGTTGGTTTTCATTGGTTCATGTATATATATGATAATGTAAATTATTTTCGGTTCATTAACATATATGTATATGGCTGAATTGGTTTGAATGCTGGCCTGCATGATTCTGTTGAATGAGCCTTTGTTATGGTTTCAAAATTGCAGGGGGTTGCTGGCAAAGGAGAACGAATTTTTTTAAAAAAAACGAATAATACTTGACGGTTATTAGTTAAAACCGTCTAGTATTATAACATACTTGACGGTTACTTTTAAAACCGTCAAGTATTAAATAATACTTGACGGTTTTTCAAAAATAACCGTCAAGTATGTTTATAATACTTGACGGTCACTCTATGGAACCGTCAAGTATTACAGAATACTTGACGGTTTTTGGAACCGTCAAGTATAATCTCAAAATAATTGGCGGTTTTTCTCTAGTAACCGTCAAGTATGATTTAAATATTTGACGGTTAATAACCGTCAAATATTTGCTGTTGAAATATATGACGCCAGTATAGTTGACGGTTTTTAACTGTCAAATATGAGCCAAAATAACCGTCGAGTATTTTTCATTTTGTAGTAGTGTTGTGCCTTGAGTCTTCAATCTTGGCTCCAATCTCAAGTGTCCTACACTGAAAAGCAACAATTTAAGGCATCAATTGTCCTAGAAATTAATTAAATACAATTAATAACTAATTATGACAATTTTACCCTAAAAAAGACACTAACTCAATGCAAGGACTCTTGATCTAAAATAAGCTCAATTATAGCCAAAAGAGCCAGAAAATGCAACAAAACTATGGATGATGTAATAAAAAGATAAGAATAATTTGAGCTCAATCAATTAGTCCACCACTAAAGGAGATTTCAGTATCTTAAACTCATCCTTGGTCATAGTCTTCCCAAAGAGGTACTATACTCTTGCTCTTGTGGCTCAACCACTTTCTCTTAGGCTTAGTCTTTCATGACCTCGGAAGCTACTGCGCTCTACTATAAGCCTCTTCAGGATCCATCGTGACCCTAAAATTTTCCTCAACTTGAGCCATTTTCCCATCCTTGGGAGACTTTAGATCACAGGACTGAGTAATAAGTCACCTCCACTCAGCTAGTAACTTGTCTGGTTATTCCCCAAGACTGATTACAGATATCAGTATTGTCTTCTTAGGCCTTATACTCAATCCTTTCTGTCAACTCTGGAATTCTTGGCCTTTCCATATTTCCTTAGCCCTTACTTTTAGCTTCTTTAGGCCATTTTTCTTTCCTTGTGCCTTTCGAATCCCTAGGCACTAGCTCATCTCTAGAGCCCATTAACTTGCCATTGTATCAATGCCAGCCAGCCTTGTATTAGGACTCTACAGTCTTAGCTGTCTCTTAAAATTTAGACAGCATCAAGAGAAGACTTGTATCATCATATTCTCATTATCCTTCAGTATCCCGTAATACCCTATTAAGCTCGAGGAGCATCTGTTTGCATATGACACTTCTATTTCCTTAACCAGTTTTACTCTTTTTCTAGGGTAAGGTCTGTCCTGTGCCTTGCCTTGGCTGCCTTTACTTTCCTTGTGGGAGGATCAATTGCTCTAACTGGGGCATCATTAATTCAACCACTTACTTTCCCTTTCATTTCTTTAGAGGTTAACTTACTCTTACTAGAGTAGTGTCACTCTGATTAAGAGAACCACTTCTCAATCTTAGAGAGCTACTTCATGGTCAAGACTTTTCTCATATGCAATCTTTGCTAGGGTACATTCCTCGAATACCATATCCCCATTAAAGGGAGCCTCTCTGCTAGATTATTCAATCGTGTAGGTAGTGGCATCTATCTATAGGAATCTCATCTCTTAAATTCCTTAATGGCATGAGTGCTATGGTTGCATGCTCTTAGATGCCTTCGAGACATAAAAGAATATTGTTTAGTCCCTAACATTATCATGTATCTAAGCATCATCGAGCTCTAGGTATCATCAGGAACTTGCTTATCTCTCTATGTGTATCAATTCCCAGTGTAACCATCCACTATCATATTCTTATTCATTTCCTTTCATCTCTAACCTCAAGAGGGATCTTGCCTGACTTTACTCTTTCTAACTTTATTTACCTCTTGATCGATTATTCATATGGTCAGGTATTAATCACCATACCCTCATCACATCACACAGCGAACATTTAATCACCTTGCTGTGTGGTATCTAGGTCAGGCACCTAGGTCATCATTGACCCTTCATTCATTATTATCTAATCTCTGTCCCTCTTAGTTCACTATTCCTTAGGGATTTCTACCTCTATCGAGGTCACATCGATTACTTAAGGTGTAGGTTGACATTCGGTTCCCTTGTTAGAGCATTGACTCATACCTCTGACTGGCTCACTATACCCTTAACCATTCGTTTCTATGGTCATCTACTAATCATAAAGTGACCATATCACACAGTATGCATTGATCATCAAAACATTTCTGCTATGTGGCATTCTAGTCAGGCACCTTTAATGAATCATCTGATTCTTAGGTTGTCATCCTGCTTTCCTATTAGGGTCTAGACTTCTACCCCTTCCTGGCTTACCATACTCTCAGCTATTACCCTTAGGGGATGTCTTTCAACTGTGACTCATTCCCCAGTCAAGCTTGCTCAGCCCAACCATTCCTCTCTTGAGGGAAAGTCTCTTAGCAGCAACTACCTATTGCTCAGGTTACTCTCTGTTATTCCTTACTTCTCTTTTATGGCTATTTCCTTTAGAGAAAACACCTCAATATCTTAACCTCAGTCGGACAAATCATAGTAACCTGTTACTTTTCTAATTAGGTTTTCCCTTATACCGGCCTTTGCTTCAACCAATACTCTGCTTATACCTTGGTCAGAACTTTTACTAGAACTTCTGTTCTATTTAAATACTTGCCAGAACCTCTGCTCTGTTTACATACTTGCCAGAACCTCTATTCTGTTTACATACTTGCCAGAACCTCTATTCTGTTTACATACTTGCCAGAACCTCTACTCTGTTTACATACTTGCCAGAACCTTTGCTCTGATTCTCAGTATCTCATTACATTACTTAACTATCAAAGGAATAAAGCCACAACTTATATGGGGCACATACCTTCGTATAACAAAGCAGCATAAACTAGCAGCACAATCAGCCAATCACACCCCCTACGGCATACCTTAACAGTCCAGTCATCCTTCTCTAACTCTTACTGGAACCTATGTACCACCAATGATCTAAGGGTACTGGAGTACTTTTGTTGCTTTGAGGATCCGTGTCTACCTTTCTATCTCATAGCATCCTATTGAGGAGCAACCCTAGTCAACTCACTAACTAATCTAGTAGTACTCTAGGGAAGAATATCAACTTCTTCCCTAATTGATTTAGCCCAACTATTCTATGTTATTTCATATCATTTTAAGGGTATTTATCATAGATTTTGGCTCCTTTTGATGATAATTGTGCTTAATTTAGATTAAGAGTCCTTGCTTTGAGTTAGTGTCTTTTTGAGGTTAAGATTGTCATAATTGGTTATTAATTGTATTCAGTTGATTTCTAGGACAATTGATGCTTCAAGTTGTTGCTTTTTATTGTAGGACAATTGAGAATTGGAGCCAAGATCAAAGACCAAAGGATGACACAACACAAGATCAGAGTATCAGCACTAATAGAGTTCGTTGCAGCGCCAAATTGAAATCTCACCAGTAATCTCTCGGGCAGAGTTCGCCGCGGCCAACTTACAGCTTCGCCGCGACGAAATCACAAGATTAGGCGGAGCTCCTCTCGGGCATGCTTCGCCGCGGCGAACTCTTTGTGTCAACAACACCAGATCCGGATCAGAACGCGAAAATAGAGCTTCTAATCATATGATCCAACCCAGATGGACCCCTAAAACCCTTAGAAACCCTATTTTCGACCATACACTCCATTCCATCTCCTACAACACCTCTATTCTCTCATCCTCTTGCCTCTCCACCTCCATCTTCTTCCCCATCCATTTCCTTCATCTTTCATTCACTCCATCTCAATTCCTTCCACTCCCAGCTACCATGGCCGACGGATTCACTTCAGTTGGAGCTTTTCTTGAAGCTATGGAGGGCTAGGGTTTATCAACTCTTGAAGAATGGTGGTGTGGCATGAGTTTCCAGGCTTCAAAGGGGAGTTTAGTTTTAATCTTCAGTTTTTAGCTAGGCATTTATGATTTCCTAGGTTTAGGAATTGTAATTTCTTAGTTAGATACTTTGATTAATTCTGTAATCAGTGGTTACTGGTTATCTTTTGTATTTTGGATTGATGGATGTTGAAATATGAGCTTAAATATATGTAGTTGCATATATGCTTAATGTCTCTCTCATGATTCTCACCTATCTTGCATAGTTGTGTTGGGTATTGAGTTGATTGTGTGTTTCATTAAGCCAATTGCATTATCATTCCAATTTACACATTAGGGAAGCTTAACAAAGTTTTCATTAATGAGTTATTAATGTAAGCTTTTGACTCAATGAGTTATTGAGGTTGTTATTAAGAAAACCTAATGATTTGTGAAACTCTTAATATTTTAAGTGAACTATGATTGCCATCAAAGCCATTTTCAAGAGATTTCCTATCATTCATTTCCATTCCATCATTATTATCTTAAAACACCAAAAATATAGTATCTTAGGTTTGTTTTCATTGCGTTTAGCTTAGGCACCATTCATTTAAGTCTTAAAAACCCAAAACCCCATTTCATTGCATTGCATGGCATTTAGTCTAGCTTAGATAATTAATAAAGGCTCCCAAAAGTGAAACGACCTGAGTTTGCACTATACTGTATAGCTTGGATAAATTTTTGAGCGAGAACCTCTAAGCGAACGACAATTAAGGCTCTCTTTCACTAATCATTCACTATACCATTAAAGTCTAGAACACTTTTCCTTGTAAACTTTTGTGCTAAATCAGAGCATTTCATCCAATGCCAGAACCTTTTGCTCTGATACTAAAAATATAACACCTTAAGTTTATACCAATTAACTTGCCTTGCAAAAGCATTTGGAATCACTTTTGAAGACTACAAGTTATGAAAAATCACGTTTGAAACTTTATATAACCCTTAAGTATGAGAAAAGGCTTAAAAATTTGAGACTTTTTCATTTTCCCAGTTCAGGCCACGACTTAGTGCTTCCAAGTCACGACTCAAAGTCACAGAGGCCATTTTTGTCTTCAGGTCGCGACCTCAACTTCTCAGGTTGCGACCTCAAGTCACAGAATACTTCTGCGCACTACTCAAATTTCACTGAAATCTTGGCCAACTTCAAAAACACATAATTAATTCCATAAAAATCGTATTGAGGTGTTCTAAAATTATACAAAAAGCTCCTTGAAAGCTCTTTAAGGGAAAAATAACCAATTAGACTTATCCTTGACCAGTTAGTAAGTTTAATCAATAAAGGTTACTATTTATTTGGTAAAATATGGAACTTTCAGATTCTATGCCTCAACTTTGAAAATTCGTATCTCCTTGTGTACATGTCCAATTGAGGTAATCCACCTCTCATTTTAAAGTTTGGGATGTGTACTACAAGTATGCCAAATCTTGTGGCTAAACTCATTCATTTGATAGGCCAAACTGAAGCTACAAACTTACTGCCCTCGGACCTATGTTTTACCCCTTAACTACTCTTTACTTTAATGCTTTTATATCTTTGACATACACAACTTGGGCTTACTCTTTCCCATTCATTCTCATACATTTCTATTCATCCCATAAATATTATAATTAAATACATGGCATCATTGGCATCCATAACATAGTTTACAAAATAGGAGAATTATACATTCATCAACAATCTCATCCATTAACAAGAATAATTCTCCGCTTACTTCTCCTTGCTTCTCATGCCATTATGGCCCATCGTTGATTGATCTAAATGGTTGGTTAGGGAGGGATGAGATTTGAGAGAATCTCAGTAGCAAACATTATCACATACATGCACAAGATGGATGCTAGTTTATGGTATGCAGTTTTTCATAAACTTAAGTTAACTAGTGACATGCCATCATGCTTTATACTTGGTATAAAAATGCATGGCGATGGGAACATATTAAAAACAACATTTCTATCAACCATAATCATGTCACAACATCATTTAAACAACAAATACAAACCAACACATGAGCATACCACATCAAGCACATAAAGGGTAAGTTCACTGCCTTGTACCTTAAGCTTTCCTCTTACTTTTCTTTTGATTCCCTTGACTTCCCAACCACAAGGGCTTTCGATCAACATCATCAAACATCCTCTTGGATGTTCCAAGGTCCTAAACATAATCACATAGGTCATACAATCCATTAGGGCCAAGAGATTATATAAACTCAAGACTAACCTTCTTGAACCTAACCCTTTGCTCTTAATTTTGGATTGATGTTCTAGCTTTGTAAAATTATTCCCTATCATTTTGATAAAATTTGGACAGCACTTGCCGTTAGGAAAATAACTTCCCAACATAATCAAACTATCATAAAATCAACATATAACTACCATAAACTAACATAGAGAAGTTTGGAAGCCTTACCTTGGTTCCAAGTCACTTCCCCTCTCTAGAATTCTCTTCTTTCTCTCTCTAGTTTTGATTTTGCAAGAGTTTCTCCTCTTAAAATGGTCTTGCACGAAAATGAACTATGGATGGGGGGTATTTATAGGCTTCATACTTTCCATAATGCCACATGTCACACCTTACTTATATAGTACCTTAGTATTCATTTAGAACTATTCCAGACCATGTTGGATGGTCTTACACTTAAAAATTTCAATTTGGACGTTAATTTTCGGAAAAATTACTGTTCACTGTCCAGTTTTCAAATTACAGGTCCAACTTTGAAAAATCATAACTAATTCTAGAAAAATCGTATGGAGGTGTTACAAAATTCTACATAAAGCTCTTTCAATGCTCTTTAAGAAAAAAAATTCAACTGAACTCACCCTCACTGAAAACGTATAGTTTATTGGATTAAGATTACTATTCGTTTGGTAAAATCTGGACTTTCCAGATTCTCCACCTTAATTTTGAAAATTCATATCTCTTCGTATACACATCCAAATGAGATGATTAACCACTCATTTTAAAGCTTGGGATGTACACTATAAGTATACCAAATTTCGTAGCTTAACTCATTCATATGATAGGTCAAACTGAAGCTCGAAACTAACTGCTCCATGACCTACGTTTTATCCCTTAACATCTCTTTACTTTAATTCTTTTTATTTCTTTGGCATACCTAACATAGGCTTACTTTTTCCCATTCATCCTCATACATTCCTATACATGCCATAAGCTTTATAATTAAATACATGGCATTCACAACATAATTATAACATAGGAGAATTATACATTGAATATTAGTATCAATCATTAGCATCAATAATTCTCCACTTCTTCTCCTTGCTTCTCATGCCATTAGTGCCCATCATTGATTGACCTGAATGGTTGGTTACGAAGGGGTGAGATTTGGGGGAATCTCAGTAGCAAACATTACCACATACATGCACAAGATGGATGCTAGTGTATGGTATGTAGTTTTTCATAAACTTAAGTTAACTAGTGACATGCCATCATGCTTTATGCTTGGTATAAAAATGCATGGCCATGGGAACATATTAAAAACAGCATTTCCAGCAACAATCATCATGTCACAACATCATTGAAACAACAAATACAAACCAACACATAAGCATACCATGTCAAGCACATAAAGGGTAAGTTCACTACCTTGCACCTCAAGCTTTCCTCTTACTTTTCCTTTGACTCCCTTGACTTTCCAACCATGTGGACATTCGATCAACATCACCAAACATCCTCTTGGATGTTCCAAAGGTCCTAAACATAACCATAATGATCACACAATCCATTAAGACCATTAGATTACATAAAGTTCAAGACTAGCTTTCTTGAACCTCAACCCCTTTCTCTTAGTCTTAGGGCTTTCTTTCTAACTTTTCTAATATAAATCTTATCATTTCCCATCCTTAAGATCCATTTCTTGTCAATTAGGACCACTTTAGATGGCTTTAGATTCAAGAATACCAAATCTGGAAATTTTGGTTCGCGGGTACTGTTCATGCAGAATCTCCAGAATTTTTTTGCTCAACTTTGAAAATTCATAATTAAATCTAGAAAAATCCAAATTGAGTGCTTCCAAGTCTCCCTAAAACCTCCTTAAGTTAATGTTAAAGGAAAAATAGTTTTAGAAGCCAATTCTATGCCAAACAGTACCGGAATTGTATGGAACTCGACACTCTCCCAAAAGTTCAACACTGTTTCCAGATTTCAAATCCTAACTTTAAAAAATCATCATAAATCGTACACATATCCAAATGAAGTGTTCTACCCATGGATGTAAACCTTACAGAGTGTACTTTAAGCATACCAAATTTTAGAACTAGATATGAACAGTAACTAATTCGAAATAGGCATCAAATCAGCACGTAATTCTTCCAATTTTCACATAGATCCACTTGGATCTACCATACTTTGAGGTGTTCTAGCAAGATCTAACAACCAAACTCCCTTCCCCACTCATCAACCATTTCGACCAGCCATCAAAAGGGAGAGAAGACAGATTTTTTAACCTTAAAAGAGAAGGAAAACAAGACAAGAACACATATAGAACCAAGATCTCACCTTGAATCCTTGATTGATGACCAAAGTTGATAGCTTTCCTTGGTTCTCCTTCCAAAACCCTCTCTTTTCCTCTCCTCTTTGCCTTGGATGAAATTCCCATCTAATTTAGGGGAGAGATGAGCTCCTTAGTGCTCTCAAAATATCTCATCTACCACATTTAATGAAAGTCCAAGTGTCAAATGCCTAAGCCTTCTTGAAACCTCTCTTAATTAACTTAATTCATAATATAATTACATTCCAAAGTCAAGATCCTCTCCATTGGTAGCTTGACACTTGGAAAGCTTTAATTGCCATCCATTAAAGGCTTGACAAGTGGCGACTTGTGGGCCAAGTAAAGTGCAAGACTCTGATTAACACTTTATTGATGCACTTTTACTCTAGGTTTAACTTCTTTTCTATAATTACAGTGCTTTGGCCTCTGTAATTATTTTGTCAGATCCATAAATTTCCTTTAATTCTAGAGAGTATCTATGAATTTTCTCAGGCCATAACACTTCCTCTAAGCCTTGTATAAAAATCATTTACTAAAATACCCTTTTATCTGTATAATCGGCTTTTTAATTTATTAAAGCCATTCTGCTGGCCTTTTGGTTGCGGGAATAATTTTATAAATTAGTACAATATTACAACCAATTAATTCTTATTTTTACATACATTGTTGAGGTTTCTTGCTATTTTAAATAATTACCTCAAACAGTGTACTTTTTATTGGCCATAACCTCATAAATGCCATTTAAGCTATCTCAGGGGTATTTTTGTCTTTTCTCTTCATAGAAGAGTCTTAGAATATTATTTTCCATTTTATGGGATTTTCTTGAAATTTTCTGTACACTCTTCCATTTTTGTCCTTACTAGTCATAACTTTTTGAATTTACAGTTCAGTCCCTGCTTGAACTTAACTTTATATAATCCTCTCTTTAAGGCTTCTAACTTAACTTTTAACCTATATCTAGTCTCTTTTCTCTCTCTAGGCCTTCGAGACTTTACTGGAGTCTCTGACCTTGATTATACTGAAGCCCCTGAAAAACTTTTACTTTGCAGTTCAGTCCCTGAAACTGCTTTGACTTCCTTTCTCATCTTTGGGACTTCTGCTCAAAAAGGGTCTGGTAGCCTATCCAATTCAAGCTACTTTTGATGCTTCTAGGCCTAAAAGTCTGGATGTTACACCACACATGCCCTTCTTGAATAAGAGCTCATCTTAGCCCTCTGTTCAACTACCCTTCCATGTGTACACATCTTAAGCAACATAGCCTAAGAAGATGACAAGTGTCTTGGTGAGTCATGACTTCAAGAAGCTTGTAGATGCTTCTAGAGATTTCTAGTTCCCTTTAGGTTCTTTTATACTCTTCTTGGTTGCTCTAGATTCTTCTAACAACTTGAACAATTCCTTTCATGCACATTCATCAACTTGGCATTAAAATAGGGAGGAAATAAATGGAAAATTCGTGCAAAAATATTTCTTTAATTATTTCTCCACCTATCAAGCCAATCTTGCACTGTATCAGATACTTTTCGGGTCCTGACTTATCCTATATCACCGGGACAACTTCTTCTTAAAATTTTGGCCAGTAAAAGTACATAGGCACCATCTTAGAGGAGCATAGATGAAAATAATTAGCTCTACTGACAGACAACTTAACCTTACTAGGTCACGAAGTAGAGATTTCACTATAATGACTAGATAAAGGACTATCTAAAATATTCCTGTACTGTGTTATGATTTTTATGCTGTCCATAAACATCTTCTGCTGACTTAGCATTGTAACACCTTATCTAGAAACTTGCCATACTTAATACAATATAGGAATGTCAACACCATTACCATGGTAATTAGAGAAAACGGGTTACAAACTTTATTTTAAAATTTCCTTACTTATTATCACATAACCATGATATAAAAGAATAAGACAAAGAGTTAGCAATACAACATATCATGGTTATAAAAGGATTATACTTATCCATTATGCATAACCATGTTAGGAAAGGATTATACCCCTAACATAGTTATAAAAAAGCCTTTCATACACCTGATTGACACAGTTTGTCACAATTAATCTAACCAAATAAAGTTTAACTCATTTCAAAGACATCCTCATAAATATATAATCATAAATGTTTCAACATTGATAATATAAAAAGAGATCTATAATGATATCTTAGGTGGCAAATAATTAATGACTAAACATAACCAGAGTTTGGGGTGTGGTCACCAATGAAGGTGACCTCACACCTCCGGTTCCTTCCCCGCTGTGGCTCCTCTATTATGCTTACCTAAAAATTGTAGATGTAACAGAATGAGACTACCGTCTCAGTAACGAAAACTCCTACCCATCTCACCTACCAACACCCCTAAGAGGCGCCAAGTGGGACTAACAATTAAGATAATCATCACATAACAGATACCGGATATCATAAACATATAAGCTAAAGGAAAATATCAACACATGTGCTTGCTTTACTCATGATTCATTATCATTATTTGTCATTCGATTCCTGCCTTATATCCTCCTTATACCTGCCAACTTGAACCCATGGGCTAAGTCTTAATCATGTGACTGATGAATCTCACGAGCTTCCCACGTGTGTGATGCTGACCGGCTAAAGTTGGCAGAGCACACGTGGGCTATAGGTTCCTCCAGAAAAGGGGGATTCTACCCTAATGGGTTTATTGCCCAATATCCTAACGGGGATGCTGCCTGCCCAGGGATACTCCTAGAGTGTCGCAAATGAGGGGGTACTCCCCTCTCTAATAGGCCAACTATAGTGTGCGCTATAGAGGCAAACCACGTGGTAATATGTGTATATAAAGCTCCATCACCACACCTCTCCCCGAATATTAAACTAATTAATCATAGTCATGACAGTTCTAAATTCTCATCAAGTATTTCAAGAACATATATCTTAAGAGATTCAAATCATACATTAACCATATAAGATACTTAATATCATACCATACAATAGTATGTTTAGATAATCAAGGGCATAAACATACCATTACAGAAGCTCATGCTAACATATAAAACACAATCAAATAAAATATCGGCTTGGATAAATTGCCTTGGTGAAAAAATAACCTTTCACCACAACAGACTACACAGTACATCCCAAGTCCACAATTTCATCCAAAAATCACTCACCAGGCTCCTATCCAGTCCTAAAGTTGTATGAATTGATTCATTTTTCACAAATGACTCCCATCAAGCAACTTCTAAATGGTTGTAAAGTTTTCTGATAGTTTCACAACAACTTTCCTATTCCATATTATTCAAGCCTATCTTAAAGGGTTCAATTTAATTAAAAACTCCTCTTAGGGGAATCGATAGGATAAAACAAGTAAGAATTCACATTACCTGTTGTCCAACAAGTGCTTACAAGTTAAAGATTAAGACCCTGAACTTAGGATCGTCAAACCAAATATCATATCTACAAACAGAAAATATACGTTACTACAGTATCTTATGGGTAAGCAAAGTATTAAATTTTAACCCATAACTCCCTCTTTAAGGTTTCCGAATTGTTACTCAGAATTCTAGCATGTGTAATTTTTCTAAGATCTGAAGTAAGAACATGGATACTATGCTTTAGATTCAATTCTTAAGTTTCTTTAGCTTATATTATCTTTAAATTTCTAAATCATGTCATTATCATTTATTCACAACCCAAGTAGAAAGCCTTCAAATTATAGCCTATGTTCTATTTTCAAAAACTTAGAAAAACATATTTAATACAAGTTAAATTATTCTCACTACAGATGTTTAATTATTAATCTAACTATTGAAATTAAAATATTATATGTCTTGAGTCTATTCTCCAAATTTTGGCTTGATCTAACGGCGAACAAATTTAAAAAAGATACTTTACTACTCAGTGTTCTATCTACAAAATCTAAAAATAAAGAGTTTAATGCATATCTAATAACTCATACCTCAAATATTAAATCACTAATCTAACCATTGAAATTGACGAAATAGATGCCTTGGACTGGAAGACCAAATTTCAGCCCGATCCGACAATTTATGAACATGCACATGGCACTTTACTGAGACAATCTCAGTTTTATGCGAAAATATTTAACTTATTCTTAATTCTTCCCTACTACCACCTATTCATAAGCTCATAGAGTCCCATCTTCATATCATTTAGTCGATGTGGGACTTCTTAACCTTTTAGTTTTATTTATTAGTTCATATATAAATAGTTATATATATTCACACACATATGATCATAAATATTTTAATTGTTTATATATATAATTAACCACTATTAAAGTGATGTTAATAAATATTTACTGACCGATTTACTTAAGTCTTAGAGATTAAAAATTAGGATGTTACAAGCATGATGACCCGTAGGTGTCATGATTGCATTTGATGACTCAACATGATGACTCGTAGGTGTCATGATTACGCTTGGCGACTCAGCATGCTGACTTAGCACCATCATGATGGCCCTTAGATATTTTCTTTGGTTTTATCTCCTATTTAGGGGATAAAAATTATTTAATATTTGACTGGGGCATTTTATTCAATCTAGAGTTCCAAAAATTCATCCAAAAATATCATAAAATTTCTCATATTCTAGAGAAAATCTGTGAATTTTCTCAGGCCATAACTCAACCTGTAGCCCCACTTAAAAATCATTCTTTAAAATGCCCTTTTTCGGTACAACTGGATTTTAAGTATTCTTAAAGCCATTTTGCTGGTCTTCTAGGAATGAGACTAATTTTATAATTTTTTACAGTCTCTTAGATCATACATCCCTATTTTACCATAATTTTCTGAGGTTTCCTTATGACTCAAACAATTAAATCTACCTCTACATCTCAAACTGAGCCATAAACTTATAAATTCCTTTTAAGTTATCTCAGGGGTATTTTCATTATCTCTCTTCACAAAAGGCCTTAGAATATCATTTCCCATTTTTTGGGATTTTCTTAGAATTTTCTATGTACTTTCTATTTTTACCCTTGATGGCCGTAACTTTCTGAATTTACGGTTTTACCCCTACTTAGGCTCAGCCTCATAAAATCATCTCTTTGAGGCTTCTAACTTAACCTTTGGTCTGTATCTAGCCTCTTTTCTCTTTCTGGGCCTTCGAGGCTTTACTGGAGCCTCTAACTTTGATTATACTTTAGTCCCTTAAAATTTTCACTTTGTAGTTTAGTCCTTGAAACTACTTTAACTTCCTTTCTCATCTTTGAGACTTTTGCTAAACAGAGGGTCTGGTAGCCTATCCAATTCAGGCTATTTCTAGCACTTCTAGGCCTAGAAATCAAGATGTTATATTGTCCACCTCTCATCGTCTTGATAACAGAGATAGCTAGAGTAGTGAGAGAGACAGATAAACTTAGCCAGGTACTCGTCAAACGACTCGTTATCTTTTTGTTTCAGTGTCAAGAATTCTGCCCTCCTTTCATCCCTCACTAATCACAGGAAGTACTTCTTGTAAAACTGCTCCAAGAACACTTCCCATGTCACTCTCGTGTTCTGAGCATCAGGAATGAGTTTGGTGTTCTTCCACCAACGGTCGGCGTCCTTTTCTAGCTTGTAGATCGCCATTTGGACTGTCTGATTGACTTTGAAAATATTTTCCAAGCAGTTAATCCAGTCCTCTACCGCTTGGACGTTAAACACTCTATTGAAGGATGGTGGATTGTACTTGCAAAAGTGAGTCATCTACTGCTGGATGCTATTAGGTTCTAGTGCTGGCATTACCAGTCTAGGCAGTTATTTTGATGCTTAAGCTATGGAAGTTTCTTCTTCTGGCTGCCTCTTATCGAGGTTAGCCACTGTCACTGTTTCCGCTGCAGCTATTGTAGCGTCTCTTTCTTGTTCCTGACAAGCTTGCGTCGCCCTTATATCTTCAATTGTCTTATGTTGCTGCTCTAGGGAATCCAAAATTAAGCGAGTCATCCACTGCTGGATGCTATCAGGTTCTACTGCTGGCATTGTCAGTCTAGGTAGTTATTTTGATGCTTGAGTTATGGAAGTTTCTTCTTCTGGCTGCCTCTTGTCGAGGTTAGCCACTGTCACTGTTGCTGCTGCAGCTATTGTGGCGTCTCTTTCTTGTTCCTGACAAGCTTGCGTCACCCTTATATCTTCAATTGTCTTCTGTTGTTGCTCTAGGCAATCCAAAATTAACTATAACAAATCAGGAGACACCCTTGCGCTATGTCCTCAGGGTCTCTCCAGCAAATAATTTCTTCAGGTTCTGACTATCATGCTAACTAAACAGATAGCATAACAATGGAACAAGAAGTAAACAACATACTTGGATTTCACTTAAGGATATGCATACATCATACAGTATTCATATATCTATCAATAGCAACAAAGTTCAACACATACACGCCATTTTAGAAACATACATAACAACCAAGCATCGCCAGTCTAACCTACTATGGTTAGTTGTAACAAAATAAGTCCTACGTCAGGTCACAAGGATCCTAACTGACTAGAAAAAGTGAATCATAACAAAGCTTTTGATGCATTGTATCTAATCCTCAATATCTAATCCCACTATTTGATCCAAGTGATAGAACTCATACACCCTGAGGGTGTGTATGGAAGCATGTCCATCATCGTATAAATCCAGTCTTCAGCATCTAGATAAGGGTTACCTAGCCCGTGAGTCTAATATAACACCCTCACCCCCTAGAGGTAATCTAGGTAGGTGATTGGGTCTTGTTGATCCTCATCTTTCTTGATATGATGTCCTAAGAATTCTAACTTCTCTCTCAGTTGATCCTGACTACATATCTTAGGCTTTATTGGAACAAGGATAGGTACTACAGGTGCTAGGGGTACTGGTGGTATAGTACTAAGGCCAGCTATGTCACTTGGGTGGGAGCCTAGAAAGAAAGACTGACTAGGCTCAGAAAAGTTGAACCTAAAAACATATGGTGGCGGACTTGGAACTACTATGCATTTTACCCAAAAACCAAACGCAGGGAGTCCACCTAAACTTGGTGCTAGGTTAGACCCGACGATTGAGTGCCCTGGGTGAGCATCTTTCAACCACTCTGTCGGGTCTTCCTTTTTGAACATCAAACATTCACCCCTATAGGGTGTCTCTCCTTGGTTCACTAAACTCTCAGGCTTAGCATCCCAATCCATGGTATTCTTTATCTTGATTCCTGCAAAATATGTCAATTTTCCCTTTAACTAACACATTATCCAAGCAGAGATTTCTATCATATGCCAGAACCTTTGCTCTAATAATCAAAATATTATAGCTTACTACTAGAATGACTTAGAGTTCATTTGGAGCCATTTTAGACCATATTGGATGGTTTTGAGCTCAAAATTTTCATTTTAGGCGTTACTTTTCGAAAATTCACTATTCATTTGGTAAGTTCCAAATTTTTGGTCCAACTTTGAAAAATCATAACTTAATCTAGAAAACTCAAAACAGAGTGGTTCAAAACTTTGTGAAAAGCTCTTTCAAGAAAAAATAATCTCATGAACCAATTCCTTTTGAGTAAGTGCTAAATTTTTGTGGAAGTTGCCACTATTACTTCGGTAAAAATCCTCTTTCCAGATTTTGAACCTTAAGTTTGAAAATTCGCCAAAAATCCTACAGTCATCCATTTTTAACGTGGTACCTATCAAATTGAAGTTCATGACATGACATTTAAGCATGCCAAATTTTGTGGTAAAATTCATCCGGGAACTTAATCAAAACACAACTCCAAGTTGATGGCCTACTTAGGGTTACCGCATCACAACATTCATAAATATACATAACCAAAAGTCAAATGATGTTTATGGTTTAATGCCATAATCACCCTTGAATCTACAACTTCCCTTTAGATGATTCAGGCCCTAAAATGTGGATTATTTTGGGAGGGTGAGATTTCAATAAAATCCCAATAGTAAGATTAATAACCACAACATCAAACATACATCATCATTAAAGCATTTCAATATTGGCTACCATAGGAGAACTAATCTTCTTATAAATAGGCAACCTCAACATGCAAGGGTATGGCAACAAATTGAGAAGCAACCATATCACAATCATCATAGTTCAACCACATGATAGCAAGCATTCATGTCACAATAAACAATGCAAGGTTAACATTAGTAGTTAATTAAGTCTTACTATCTTGATCCAAAAGCTCTTTGCTTCTTTGATCTTCTTCCTCTCCTCCAAAAATATTAAACCCTAACATTACAATCCATAAAAAGGGCAGCAACATTACAAATCAAACAACACAAAATCAATGGTAGAACCTTATCCCTTTAATCTTTAGTCTTTGATTTTGGAGCTTTGTTTCTTTAAACCCTAAAAATTCTTTCTTGGTTAATTCCTACATGGTTTTTCATGTAGAATCTAAATATAGGCTTGGATTTATAAAAAGAAATTTCCTTCCTCAAGAACCAAATTAGTTGAAACATAGGGTTTGTTCCTCCAAAAATCACAACTTTGATTCTAATGCTTCCAACACTTGTTCTTTAGGTTTATCCTACACCATTTCCCATTTTGAACACAATAGACGTATCAAAACTTTGAAAATATCATCCTAGGTTATAGCTTTTATCTTGGCCAAACCCTATCTCTAAAGAACCAACCATGAAAAACTTCCAAACAACAACTTAAACTACTTGAAACAACCATGATTCATAGTGTTCTAACTAGGTTTAACATCAATACTTCCTTCCCTTAACCATATACATTTCGTCTAGCACACTTCCAAGGGAAAAACTAGAAATTTCAACTATCAAACTCAAGAGAATCAAGCAAGAAACAACATAGGGTCATCTACTAACCTTAACTCCAAGCTTACCTGACCAAAGGTAGTGTCTTTCTTATTGGTTGAGCTTCAAAAATGGATGGCTATTATTTCTTCTTCTCTTGGCCGAAACGTGTCTTGAAAAAGGGAGAGGATGAGCTCTCTTAATGCCCAAAATATCTCAACTACCACAATTAATGATATGCCAAGTGTCAATTCCCTGCTCCTTCTTGTAACCTCTCTCTTAATTAACTTAATGCCAAATGAAATTAATTTCAAAAGTCAAGATCCTCTCCATTTAAGGCTTGGCAACTTTAAGTACTCTCTATTAGGGGTTTGATAAGTGTCAAATTGTGGGCTAAATAAAGTGCACTACTCTGGCAGTGTACTTTTACTTTATCAGTGTACTTTTACTCCAGGTTTAACTTCTTTTCTATAATTACACTACATTGGCCTTTGTAATTATTTTCTATCAGATCCATAATTTATTCTCCTCATTTTTCTCTTCCCAAAATGTCCTCTTTAACTCAATCTCAATTTTTCATTAATTAAATAAAAAGGAAAACTATTTTCCTTCTCATTGATGATTTTTCCACTTGTCAAAAGAATTAGAAAAAATCTTGGATATTTGATGGTCTCCTTTTAATTTCATAATCTCTTATAATTCCTTGGGACACCATAGGAATTTTCTTAGAATTTTATTCTCTTTAAAAATATTTATTTGGAACTTTTCAAATAAAAAGCCTCAAATTAGCCTAAATCTCCCTCAAATTCCTTTGTAATTTTTCTAAGGGTAATTTGGTTATAAAATCAATTATATATCCTCATGTAATTCTCAAGGAATACTATCCTTATTATTTGTTAATTTTCTAACGCTTGGAAATATTTTCTCCATAATTATTTATGACCAATTTTCCTTAATTAGTCAAACTTCCATAATTGACTTGGAAAATCATAATAATTATTTTCCACCAAAATTCTCCTATTTCTCCTTATCATTTTTAGCCCTTAATTGGTTAAGAATGTCCTTATTCCTAATTACCATATTACTAGATGTGACAGTAATCATACAAGCCATTATACCATTCTTCCATTCTTATTGGTAAGGTATGTTTAACATAGCATTCCATACATAATCGCATAATTTGCTCAATCACATCATGGCAACATGAATCAAACTGCAAAACACATTTAAACAAGTAAGAAAGCAATCAAATTATGAGTTCAATGTTACCTCTTATTGCTTAATCAATTTGGCCTCTTTTGGTATTATTGTGGTCCTCTTAGATTTCTTACAAAGTGCCTATCATTCCAAGCACAAACACATCCCAATTACTAACAATTCAAGCATAAATACTAATGCTTAACATTAAACTCAATTAAACCCTTTTTTCTTGATTTTTAACATAATTATTTCCTCCTTGTTTCCATCAATCTCTTATGTTATTCCTACACAATGTTTCATGTAGAATCCAAATATCAAATCAGATTGAACAAAATCACATTCCTTTCCTTACATTTTGACTTTGTCAAATAGGGTAGTATTAAATTTCAAAATTTTCATTTTTATTCCAATAATTTTAAACACTTTTTCTTAGTGTTTCTCTACACAAAATATCTTTTAAGCTCATTGGAATAATCAAATCATATTGAAACAATTTCTAACTCCAAGAATTCCAAGTGGCTGAATAAGGTCTATATAAACCCTAACTTTGATTTTCTTCCAAAACTCCATCCAAACATCAATTAAACATGTAATTCCAAGCTCAAATTCATGGTTTCTAATGCTTCCTTAATCAGGCCAAAAAATCACAGCATGACACCTTAAGAAATGTCATGAAATATCAATAAAAACAACCCTTAAATCCAACCAAAATCAAGTTTAGACATACCTTAATGGATCCTAGCTTGAAACTTGATAATTTTCCTTGGATTTGGAGGTATTAGGTGCTGTTTTGAGTTGAGAATTCACTTGGATAGAATTTTTCGTAATTTTCCTATTTTTTGCCGATTATGCTTAATATGAAGGGGTATTTATAGACCAAAAATCTGACCTTTCATCCCTCCTTTGTGGCACCAAAATCTGCCACATAAGGGGCCATGTGGCCTTCATCAAATGCCTCTAATTTTCAGATTATGCCAAGTGTTTTTCTTCTTGATTTTTCTATTCATTTTTTGGTTTAAATTGGGCTTAAGCCTGTTCAATTGTTGACCCATGTCTTTCATGAAATTTTTGGGCCCTCTCAGGCCAATATGAAGTGCAAATCTGATTTTAAAAGGGAAAAAGAAGTGTCATCCAATCGTAAATATTAATTTTTAACCAAAACTCACTATTTTGATTATTATTTTGAAAAATATTTTTGAGCCTCCAAAAATTTATTTCTCTCCATCAAAAACTCCCTTTTAATATATGAAAGACTCTTGAAAAATTTCAAAATTTATCTCAACCCCTAACTATTTATTTTGAATTTTCTCCGAAATAGGGCTTTACCGATAAGATTTCAATAATAAATATTTTAAAATTAATTCCTCCACCTTCAAGACCTTGAATAAATTTTATAAATTCAAATAAATCCTTAAATAGTTTTTCTACATTTTTCAAAAATTATTGAGGCCTTTAGAAATTTAAAATAATTATTTTTGTCTCAGTTTCACTATTTTTCTTTAAAAACCTTTGTTTTTAGAAAATTCCATAGTAAACTATTTTCATGCTAATTTTCACTTCCAAAACCTCAAATACGATTCTAAAATATCTAATTTACCAATTTTTCATTTTTTTAGAAATTTTTTAGAATTTTTTTTCAAATTTTTCCATTTTACCCTTCCTCGACTGATAATTTTGAAAATATGAGTCTAGACCCTTTTTGATTTTATGTCATGCCTAACTTCTTCAGCCAGTCTACTTTCCCTATTGACCCTTAACATAATTTTTTGTCTCTATTATCAAGGTTAAATTTTGCGAGATGTGACATTTCCTCCCCTTAATTAAATTTCATCCTCGAAATTTAAAACATATGTTGTTTGAAGATTTCCAAATAATTATTCTTTATATCATCTTCCTTTTCTCATGTTGCTTCTTCTTATGTTAAGCTTTTCCAAATCACCTTGACCATTGGAATGGTCTTATTTCGTAGCTGCTTAATTTGCTGATTTGTGATCTTCAACGGCTTTACTTCAAACGTCAAGTTGTCTTACAGTGTGATATCTTCATATTCCAAAATATAAGAGGGATCTGGTTGGTATTTCTTCAGTTGAGAAACATGGAAGATGTCATGTATCTGATTGAGAATAGGGGTGATGAACCTTGTCACTAGGTAATCAAAATTATACTAGGAAAATGCAGCAGGTGAGGCAATACCTAGGTCATTCTTCTCAAGGAGCCTTAAGTTATAGTTTAATTCTTAACAATTCACTTTAATCATCAAGTTACCAAGGTGAAAGATTGATTTTCAGACTGGGGAAATCTAAGTAAGAATAAGTTCAAAGGAAAAGGGTAATAACAAAGATCCAAAATGCAAAAGAGATTCAGATAAGAAATGATAGTTCCCCTAGCAATTCATCCTTCCTTCCTTGTTCAATCTTATAAATTGGAGTCTCTTAGAGTCAATTCAAAGGATAGATTCATCTACTGCTCAAAACTCTCTAAACACAGGTAAAAAACAACTATCTTACTAGAGAAGCAAAATCAATTGACAAGATTTGAGAAACAAGTTGCAATTCTCTAAGGATGACCACAACTGTGAGTCATCAAAATCATTCAATTAGATTCAAAATTACAGAACAACAGTCCAAGCAATTTGAATTAAATCTACAAATTATCAAAGAATCCTCTATTCAACTAAATCAAAGGACATAACTCATTTCTAAATGTTCAATCAAATCTAAATTCCAAGAAACATAAATCTAATCACACAACTCCCATTCTAATCGCAAATGTTCAACTGATATAAATGAATCTCAAAATAGGAAGTGGAAATCAGATATGAAAAGACTGTTCAGCTCTATGAACTTAGGTCAGCTTTATTGCTAGGAGAACTTGAGAATTCAACCACTCATGCTTTGATTTGTAGCAGAATCAGCAAGAATCAATGAAAGATCCATGGATGATCGGTGGAAGATGATGAATTTGGACAAAAATGGAAGAGAGAATTGAGAGAAGATGGAGAGAACAAGAAAACTGGTAATCTGGAGATGGAAAGACTGAATTTGAACTCTCCCTACACAAGCATGCGACTTCTATATTTAAATTTGAAGTTTTTGGTCAAAGGCGCTGCGGCGGATTGCACTAGAGGCCGCAGCGCCTGTCCATTTTCAGCTCGGCAACCGTCTCTGTAATAGAGGCCGCGACGGATCTGTGAAGGGGCCGCGACGGATTTACCTGACTCCCTCTTAATTTTTTGTCTTTTCTCTAATTTCTTTCTTTTGTCTGATTGCTTTTTTCTCATTTATTTTATTAGTCTATTCTCTTGTTCTTTAGTTGCATGTCCCAGGATAAGGGTCTTTTACCTTTTGATTGGGAAATCAATAGAACTCTTAGGCAAATCAAGAAAACCAAACAAATAGCTGAGTCTAGTAAGCAACCTATAGTGAGTGACTCTCTTCCTCAAGTTGAATCTTGTTCTTCCTCAGAATCTGAATCTACTTTAGGAGGGTTTATAGACAATCATTTTGTGATGGATCAAAATAATAACAATGCTCAAACTGAGAGAGGTGATGCTACAAATAGACCTCAAAATGAAAGGCAAGCTGAAAATGTTCTCCATGATACTAATCCTCAATTGAATAGAGATGAGGAGAATAGGAGCATTAGAGAAATTAATAACTCAAGTGTGAACTGTGATCCATGTGGTTTTTATAACTTTGAAGCTGATTTTGAACTTAAAGGTACCTTGATTAATGCCTTACCAAGATTCCTTGGTCTTGCAGGGGATGATCCATATAGACACCTTCAGAATATGCATGCGGTTTGTTCCTCTATGAAGCCCCATGGTGCTCAATTGGAAGATGTGCTAAGGAGAGCTTTCCACTTCACATTAGAAGGAAATGCCAAAGAATGGTTGCAAAGCCTACCTCAGCACTTCACAACACTCACATAGGAACAACTTAAGAAGGCCTTTTTAGAGAAATACTTTCCTGCATCAAGGACATCTAAATTGAGGAAGGCTATCTATGGAGTTCAACAAGATAGTAGAGAAACCTTGTATGAGTATTGGACAAGATTTCTAGCCATGCTTTCTAAATGTCCAAATCATCAAATCAGTAAGTCTAATCTAGTCCAATATTTCTATGAGGGCTTGCTATCTCATCACAAGAACACAATAGATGCTGCAGCCCATGGTTCACTATTTGATTTGACTCCTCACAATGCTTGGGAATTATTGAAGAAGATGGCCAACAACAATCAGCAATTCAGCATAAGGGATAACCAATCTGTCAATGAAATTTTGAGGTCAAATCCTACTAACTTTGACTCTCAATTTGCTGCCTTATCAGAAAGGATGGACAAGAGAATGACTAGGATGGAGCAGCTCTTGTCAACTAAACAATGTGGTGCTATGGGAACATCTCAAGCCTTGGTAGCTCCCTCTTGTGACTCCTGTGGTTCTATGATGCATTGTACTGAATCTTGTCCTTCTCAATTTGAAGAAGTGTCAGCCATGTATCAACAAAGATCCGATTAATATCAGCAAAGGAACCCTTTCTCCAACACTTATAACGAAGGATGGAAGGATCATCCCAATTTTAGATGGGGAGGAGGAGAGAACAACAAGGAGAGATTCATGCAGAATAGGTTCCAACAACGTCAACATTCAGAACAAGCTATGGTTACTTCCTAAGCTACTCAAGAAGTTGGTAATTCAAGGAATGATGACATGTCTCTCTTGTTGAAAAGCATGAATAGTATGAATGCTAATCTCAGTGCTATGGCATCTCAAATGGACATAATTGATAAGCATACCACTGCATCTGATGCAAGAATGGCTGCTATAGAGAATAGGGTGGAACAATGGGAGACTAAGACTACAAATTTGGCTAACTTTGTTACCCAAATTTCAGATAATTTCAACAATTTTCAAGCAAAAACAAGTGGAGCTCTGCCCTCCAATACTGTGATTAATCCCAAGTCATTGAATGCCATAAGTTTGAGAAGTGGAAGAAAGGTGACATTCAATGAGAATGATGAAGAATCTGACTTGGATGAAGATCATTACACTAAAGGGAATTCTGTTCATAAAAAGAAACCACCAAGTGTGGAATCTGAAAGCTTAAGAGAGAAGCAACTTCTGCAAGCAAGAAAAGAAACCGGATGTAGAAGTGCAACTACTGAAGGTTGCACAACTGAAGCCAGCCCTTCAACAAAGGGTGATAAAGGAGTTCATGAAGCACCATTAGGAGAGAATTTGGAGCAACCTTCTTCAAGGATTTCAGAGCCTAACCAGGACAATGGAAAGATTGAGCAAGAGAAAGTTGAAGATTCTCACAGGAACAACAAACCAGAAAGTCAAGGTAAGGAGGTAAGCTTGAAAGATCTACCTTTTCCTAGAGCTTTTATGTTTGGGCAAAAGGTTGCAAAAGAAAAGCAAAATAAAGAAGTTTTAGATTTCTTTAGTAAAGTAGAAATTAACATTCCTTTGCTGGATTTGTTGAAGAAAGTGCCTGAATATGCAAAATTCTTAAAAGACATTTGCACTAACAAAAGAAAGTTTAAAACTAATGAATTGGTGCAAGTTGGGCCTAATGTTTCAGCCCTTTTTAAAGCTCAATTACCTGTGAAATGCCAAGATCTAGGAGCTTTCTCCATTCCTTGTCAAATTGGTAAGTTTCATATTTCTAAAGCTTCGCTAGATTTGGGTGCTGCTATCAATGTGATGCCAAGTTCTGTTTGTTATGCTTTGGGAGTTGAAATCATGAAACCTACAAGTGTCCTAGTGCAACTAGCTGATAAGTCTATTAGGAATCCCAAGGGAATCTTAGAAGACATTTTGGTTCAAGTAAAAGACCTTGTATTTCCTGCTGATTTTTATGTGTTAGATATGACTAATGAGGCCATAAGTGAAAGCACATTGATTTTGGGTAGACCATTTCTAAGAAGCGCCAACACCATGATTTGCATGAAGGATAGGATTATAAAAATGGAATTTGGTGGACAAGAAATTCAATTTAACATGTATGAGATGATGAAACATCCACATGAGGATTATTCTCTGTTAGGGCTTAGTATGATTGATGTGTCACTTGAAAATGAGTGTGAATCTATTTTTGAGCATGATAGCAATGATGATACTGAAGATTCTTTCGTCTCTTTCTCCTCCATATATTCTCCTTGATCTTCTTTTTCTTCACACCTTGATGATGTGCCTAGCATTGATTCTAAAATTGATGGCTGGCTTTCCACTTGGAGTGAGTTGTCTTCAGTTTCATCCATTAAGTCTTCCATTGATGCTAATTCCACACTGTCAAGTGATGAACAACTTGCAAAAAGATTGCTTGTAGATTTCTCAATAGCACAAGAGAGTGAATCAACTCCTATACAAGAAGGGGAAGGTGAAGGGCACAAGACTCATGATTGCAAGGCCAGCCCAAGTCTCATGGATGAACCTCCATTCAAGGAGCATGCAGCTGAACCTTCTGAACAACAGGATTTGTCTTTAAATTCTTATCACATTTTGTATTCCAATCCTGTTTATAAGTCATTTGATCTTAATTTCTTTAACCATGTAGAATTGGAACACCTCTTGGAAATCATGCGAAGTGCAGCTACTCCCAACCCTAGGAGATTAAGCATGACACCAACCAAATTTGCTGAAATATGCAGCATAGGGAGTGCACTTTTGCAATCTAATTTTACTTCTGAAATTGGAATTCCTCAAGATTATTCTGCATCTAACTTTGAGTTTTCACATGGATTTACAAATGTTTTAAATGCATTGTTGCAGGGACCAACTAAGGAGAGTTACTCACATGAGGATGAATGTACAACTGAAATTTTTGGTATTGAAGCTTTAAAGCAATCTAGAAATGATTGCACTACCTTGGAGCTCAAGAAATTGATACCCTCAGTAGTTCAACCTCCTGAATTGGAGCTTAAACCCTTGCCATCAACACTGAAATATGCATTTTTAGCTGAAAATGAAAGACTCCCGGTGATAATCTCTAACTCTTTAACTGATATTGAAGAATCTCAGTTACTTACTATTTTGAAAAGGTATAAAGGTGCAATTGGGTGGTCTTTAGCAGATATTCCTGGTATTAATGCTTCAATTTGCACTCATAGAATATTGTTAAATGAAAATGCAAAGCCATAAGGCAACCTCAAAGAAGACTTAACCCACTCATACTTGATATTGTTAAAAAGGAAGTAACAAAGCTGCTTAGTGCTGGTATCATATACCCTATTTCAGATAGTGAGTGGGTAAGTCCAGTTCAGGTTGTTCCTAAGAAAAGTGGGATCACTGTGGTTAGGAATGAAAAAAATGAATTAATCCCCACTAGAATCCAGAATTCTTGGCGTGTTTGCATTGATTATAGGAAGCTTAATGATTCTCCAAGAAAAGATCATTTTCCCCTACCCTTTATAGATCAAATGCTTGAAAGATTAGCTTGTAAATCTCACTATTGTTTCCTTGATGATTTCAGTGGCTATTTTCAGGTTCCCATTGCACCTCAAGATCAAGAGAAGACTACATTTACTTGTCCCTTTGGCACATTTGCATATAGATGAATGCCATTTGGACTTTGCAATGCACCGGGCACATTCCAAAGGTGTATGCTATCCATCTTTAGTGATTTGCTAGAGAATGGAATTGAGGTGTTTATGGATGATTTTACCATCTATGGAAATAATTTTGATGAATGCTTAGTGAATTTGGAAAAAGCTCTATCTAAATGTGTTGGAAAGGACCTTATCTTGAATTTTGAAAAATGTCACTTTATGGTTCAACAAGGAATAGTTCTAGGTCACCTAATTTCTGAAAAGGGAATAGAGGTAGACAAAGCAAAGGTTGAAGTAATTTCCTCTCTACCCTATCCAACAAATCTTAAGGAGCTTAGATCTTTCCTAGGCCATGCTGGATTTTATAGAAGATTCATAAAAGATTTCAGTAAAGTGACTTTTCCAATGTCTAAATTGCTGCAAAAAGATGCTTCCTTTGATTTCACTGATGAGTGTAAGATGTCTTTTGATGAGATTAAATCCAGATTGACTTCTCCACCTATTTTGACTTGCCCTAATTGGAATTTACCATTTGAATTGTGTTGTGATGCCTCTAACAATGCGGTGGGAGCAGTTTTGGGACAAAAGGATGGTAAGGCTTCCAAGGTTATTGCTTATGCTTCAAAGACTCTAGATAAGGCTCAAACTAATTACACAACTACTGAAAAGTAGCTCTTTTCTATTGTTTTTGCATTAGACAAGTTTAGGCCTTACCTAATTAACTCTAAGGTTACTGTTTTCACTGATCATTCTGCTGTCAAGTATCTTTTCAGCAAGCCACAATCCAAACCGAGGCTCTTAAGGTGGATGTTGTTGATCCAAGAGTTTGATATTGACATCAAAGACAAACCTGGAGCAGAAAATGTGGTGGCTGACCATCTAAGTCGCTTACCAGAAACTACAAGGGGAGTAATCAGTTCAGATTCTGTTTGTGATGAGTTTAAGGATTGTTCTGTTTCTGCCTTGTCTCTCTTGGAACCTTGGTATTGTCATATTGTCAACTTTTTAGTTGCTGGTCTAATTCCTTCTTCATTGTCTCATTTTCAGATGCAAAAGATTAAGAGTGAGTCTAAACACTACATTTGGGATCCTCCAATCCTTTAGAAGGTATGCAGCGACCAAACCATTCGAAGATGTGTACCAAATGAAGAATTTCAAGACATCCTGTATGCATGCCACTCTCAAACTTGTGGAGGTCATTTTAGTGCTAACAAGACTGCAAGAAAAATATTGGAAGCTGGTTTGTATTGGCCATCACTCTTTAAAGACTCTTATGAGTATTGCAAGAATTGTGATATTTGTCAAAGATTTGGTAGCCTAACTAAGAAACATGAATTACCCCAACACCCAATGCTTTTCTGTAAGGTGTTTTAAGTATGGGGTATTGATTTTATGGGCCCCTTTCTTCCTTCTATGGGTTTTACATACATTCTTCTTGCAGTTGATTACCTTTCAAGATGGGTAGAGGCCATAGCAACCAAAAAGAATGATGCTGCTACTATTTTAAAATTTCTGAAAAATAACATCTTTTCTAGATTTGGCATTCCTAGAGCAGTAGTTAGTGATAATGGCACTCATTTTTGTAATAAATTGCTACAAGGGTTATTCACCAAGTATGGTGTGACACATAAGACATCCACACCTTATCATCCCCAAAGTAATAGGCAAGCTGAAAATGCAAATAGAGAAATCAAGAAGGTGTTGGAACGAATAGTTAAACCATTTAGGAAGGATTGGAGTGCCGGATTAGATGATGCTTTGTGGGCATATAGAACTGCATTTAAAACCCCAATAGGCATGTCTCCTTATAGATTGGTTTATGGTAAGATGTGTCACCTACCGGTTGAGATTGAACATGTAAGACCCTTAACCTCAAAACATTATAACTCATCATAAAATCACTACTATGGTAGAAAAGGAAAATCTGTTAAATGAACTACCATAGTAGGAAGAAATTTGCATAATTTTGAATTCACATTTAAACCGTTGCATGCAACTGAAATCATTCATTCAATCATAATCCACTGGGCCTCCGAGCCTCTAGCCCGGGTAAAAACATACATCCAAAAATCAACCCATCCAATTTGTTTTCCACCAGGTATAACAAAGTTCCATAAAACAATAGCAATGGCCTCCGGCCAACTAAAACAAGGAGGTAACGTATCCTCCAATTTACAATAGATCAACAATCAAAATATCACAAAAGACCCCTAACTGTGGCAATATACAACATATTCATACATAAACAAAGGCTAGAGGCCTAAAGCTAACCAAGCTTAAGCCTCTGCGTCCCTTCCTGAAGGCGCACGCCTAGAAACTTCACCTGAAAACATTGTAAACCACGGGGTGAGACAAAGTCCTAGTAACCAACCTTTCCAATACTAGGTACTACTAAATAGGTGCTCGTGAGGTGTCAAGTGGGGCAGTTCACAAGTAATATAATAACAAGATAGCCACAATAAATCATGCGAGTGAAATGATGCAATTCCCATTAACCAAATCCCTCACTTTGGGGGATTTTCAGGAGCCGAAGCCGGCCTATCCCTCACTATGGGGGACGTAAGGAGCCATAAAAGGCCTATCCCTCACTCTAGGGGATGTACTAAGCCAACCATCATGCATTAATGGAGGCCTTACCACGTGGTAGTAACAGACAAATCTCTCACCAATTCCCAATCATTGCATCATGCTCAAATCATAATCAAAGAGTAATAATCATTTCACAATTAACCTCATTCAGTGGCATATCTTTCACAATTTCAAGATTTCATTCATCATCAAACAAAACCCCACAAGATGGTTTTCTTTTTTTTTATACACAACATATAGTTTGAACACAATTACTACTTGGAGCACCAAAACACAAATCTACTCACAATACCACAGAAGCAAGTACTAAGGATTGGAAAGTGGTTACCTCTCGCCTGAGCAAGGAACAACAAACCAACGATGTGGCCCCGTGCACCACCAAGACTCACAACCGGTCTACACAAGCACACAAACACACAACCATCATATATTAGCTTTCAAACTAATAATGTGGCCAAAAACAACACTTGGGGACACAAAATTCCTATCTCCCATCAAAACTCTACCCAACTCAAAGGGTATATCTATCAAGGCAACACTCCAAAGTCATACCAATCCATTAACACCTTAATTCCTTTCCAAACATCAATTAAGATTCACAACCTTAAGGACCCACTAGGGAATTCTACACCCAAACATCCCATTTGAGCAATTAAGGTTCCAACAACAATTCTAAACCGATTAAACATCCAATTTAACCCTCCTTAACATAACCCAATTCAAAAAACTCAGAATCAACCTCTACATTATCATCCTCAATCCCAAATCATCCATTTCCATAAACCCTAGCTCCAAAAATTCAAGATTCTTTAAATCCAGGAAAACTACACCGATTAAATACTTAAACTAACCCAATGCAATCAATTAAACTCAAAACAATCGGTCAAAAACCTCAGTTTCATCACAACCTAGAAAAGCCTAAGGTTTCACCATAATTCCTTACAAATTCCAATCAAGAAGATAGATTAGAGGTTAAAATCACTTACTTGAGGTAATGGATCCTTAGAAATGCCCCCTCCAAGCCAAAATACTGAAACCCTAGCAGAGCTCCTCTCCCCTCCTTCAGATTTTCTTATTTTCGCACAACTGAACCCTCCAGCGATTATATAGAATCGTGACCTTTCGCCACGGCGAACTAATCCCGAGAGGGATTACTCGCCTGAAAACCCGACTTCACCGCGGCGAACTCCAATCTTTGCCGCGGCGAAAGCTTCCCGAGAGGAAACTCTTACTCGCCCAGAGAACATTCGCCGCGGCATACCCCTACCTTCGCCGCGGCGAAACCTTCCCGAAAGGGAAGCCTCGCTCACCAGAACAACTTCGCCGCGGCGTCCCCTAGACTTCGCCGCGGCCAAACCTTCCCGAGAAGACACTCCCCTCTGAAACTCCCGGTGCGCCGCGGCGAACATACCCTGAGAGGGGTACGTTCACCTGTTCCTCCAACAAACCTCAAATCCAACCCAAACACCAAGATTAAGATTAAATCACTAATCTATCCTCAAAATCAACCCAAAAGAGGCTATTAAAACCCGATAAAAACTTAGGATGTTACAGAACATAAGTCTCTTTAGGCTGTAAAAGCATGTAACCTTGATTTTGATTCTGCTGGTATGGAAAGATTATTGCAATTGCAGGAACTTGAAGAGTTGAGACTTGAAGCATATGAGAATTTCAGGTTCTATAAGGAGAAGACGAAGATGATTCATGACAAGTAAATCCTAAGGAAGACTTTCAAGGTTGGAGATAAAGTGTTGCTGTACAAAGCACGATTCACATTTAAACCTGGGAAGTTGAGCACTAGATGGGAAGGACCATACTTGGTCACTAAAGTCCACAAGTTTGGCATGATAGAGCTGCTAGATGAGAAGAGCAGTAAGACTTTCAAGGTCAATGGTCACCTGCTCAAAATTTACAAGGAGAATTTTGATCCACCATAATTTCAGGTTGTCCCCTTCCTTACACACTTTAGTCTGTGTTTATTTGATTATTATCATTCTTGAACTCCATTTTTGAACAAGTGTGGGGGAGGGCATAACTAGTAGCAAGTGTAGGTTGTTTTTAGTTTGTTTTGAAGTGTTCTGTTGTTTCTTTCCATTCCTTCCTTTACCAATTTTCCTTGCTATCTTTTGTTCAAATTTGCATTGAGGGCAATGCAAGGATCAAGTGTGGGGGAGTGAATGTTGTGTTTTTGTGTGTTTTGTGTCTTTTGTAGAACCTCAGTTTTTAAAAACTTTTTGAAGGTTTAAGCTTGCTTCAGGAATTCTAATGTTACATTTGTGACTGATTTGATTTGGAAATTAAATATCCTGAACTGAAATTTTCTAATGCATAGAGATTAAGCATGATGTGTTCTTTACCTGAAGTGAATGAATATGGAAGACAAAGCCTAGTTGGAAGGATTCTTTGAGCCTTTATATTCATTTCTGGTGTGTGCATTCACTTAGTTCTTATGCTCTCTAGAACTTGTCTTAGTTCTTAATCAAGACCACATGTAACATTAGTACTCTTGAACATGATTGAGGCATTCATTCAAATTAGCTACTTAGACCAAATGGCCAACCCCTACATGAGTTATCCTTGTTACCCATTTGAGCCTTTTAGTTGAATTTTTCCATTCATTTCACTCTCAATTATAAAACTTCTTTCCTACAAGGATGCATATTTCATTTCATTCATTCTTTTCAGAATTCACTAGCATTTTGATGGATTCAATTAATGGATTGATTTGAGGAAATGCATACTGGAGCTAAAAAAAACTAAAAGAGAAAAAGAAAAGAAGAAACATGCGAAATATATAAAAAAAACAGAGAGAAAGAGAAGAGAAAAGTTGAAAATAAATGAAAAAGGAAGAAAGGAAAAGAAAGTGGGAATAAAAGCACCTTTATAGCTTAAGAATTCAAGATCAAGAAATCAAACCTTAAATTGAACATCACTAATGCCATTGAATTCTACACATTGATTTGCATACTATCCTCTCTTTCATATGCATTCTCGTGCATTTCTTTCCCACCTTTACATTACAAGCCACAAAAGCCCTCTTGATTCTTGAGTACTTATGTATTTGAGTGGTGGAGAGGTAGAGCTATTACAAGCATATAGTAGAGCATTTAAACAAGTGAATTGAGTGAAAGAACCTTAAACATTTATGAGTTGAGTGATACACTAATTCCCTTGTGTGGTCTTCTATATCTTATTCACTTAGATTAAATTACATATCATTGCTTGATTTCTTTGCACTAGAATGTTCCATGGATGGATGTTGGTTGAAGAATCATTGTTGGCTGCAGTTGTAACCTGAACTTTTGAGCTTGCTTATTCCTTTCTCTCATCCTTCTCTTTCACAATATGTTTAGACTTGATTTGCTCAGGAGTGCAAAAGCTAAGTGTGGGGGAGTTAATAAGTCTCATTATTTGCATACATTTCTAGCCCTAAACACATACTTTTGCCATCTATATTTACATACTTTGGGCATAATTAGCTTCCATTGTGCATAAGAGTTGGTGAGAAGAATTATGAGGTTTTGCAGGTGTTTTTACATGCTTTTATATGCTTTTGTATGTGTGTACTTTTGATCCCTGCTTGGGTGTGAATTTCAGGGAGTTTCAGTGCTGTTTGAGGTGCCGCAGCAGATATGAGAAGGCGCCACGACGGATTTCCAAGGGACTCTCGGTGAAAGGCGCCGCGGTGGATGATCAGAGGCGCCACGGCAGATTGATGTCTACATGAAGCGCAGGATCACTAATCAAAACGGCACCGTATAGGCCAGGCACCACGGTGGATAGACAAAGGTGCCACGGCGGATGACTGAAATTTCCAGATTTAAAAGCTGAAGTCGCGCGCTTCAGCGGGGGCATCAGATTTCAGTTGCTCATTCTCCCTCCAACGCAATTTTCTTGTTCTTTCCGCCCTCTCTCATTTCTCTCTTCCATTTTCGTCCAATTTCATCAATTTCCACTGATCAACCATGGATCTTTCATCAATTCTTGCTGTTTCTACCCTAATCCAGAGTATAAGTAGCTGAATTTCCAAGTTCTTCTAGTAATGAAGCTGACATGAGTTCATGGAGCTGAACAGGGAGTCATTTCGGATCTATTTTCCACTTTCTATTCTAAGAGTCATTTGTTTCAGTTGAACAATTGTGATTAGAATGAAGGTTGAGTGATTAGATTTATGTTTCTTGGAATTTAGATCTGATTGAACATTCAGATGTGAGTTGTGTCCTTTAGTTCAGTTGAATAGAGGATTCTCTGTTAATTTGATAAACCTTGTCGCTAGGTAATCAAAGTTTTACTAGGGAAAATGCAGCAAGTAAGGTGAAAGAGAGCCTAAATTTGTCGTTCGCTTAGAGGTTTTCGCTCAAAAATTTATCCAAGCTATGTAGTAGTGCAAACTCGGGTCGTTCTCTTTTGGGAGCCTAAATTAGATGTCTAAGTTAGATTAATGCTATGCAGAGTAATGAAAAAGGGGGTTTTGGTGTTTTTAGCCATTAATGAAATACCAAAACTAAATGCAATTAATTCAAATCTAAGTTACTATGTTTTTGGATTTTTCTAAGATAGAAGTAATGAAGTGAAGTTAATGATATGTAATCTCTTGAATACAGCTTTGAAGCAATCATAGTTCAAAATAATTTTGGGAGTAGAAATCACCAAGTTTTCTAAATGGAAACCTTAAAGAACTCTTTAAGTCTAGGATCTTAATCAATGGCACCCATCTCATAAGATCTTATTAAGCTCACTTAGTGTGTGTATTAAGATTAATTAATGCACTTAGTTTAATGCAAGCCTAGATTAACTCAACAACCAAACAATACCATGCAAGAAGGAGAGTATCAAAAGAGTTGCATATAAACATACATGTAACCACATGTATTGAAGCTCAAATTCATCACTAACTAATCCAATACACAAAATGATCATCCAGAATTGATTACAACCATAATCAAAATAGTTCAGCTCAAATTTACAAATCCTAGACCTAGAAATTCATAAATAAAGAACTAGAACTCATAGATGAAGCTAACTCCCCTTTGAAGCTCTTGGAACTTATGCTCCTTCCACCATATTCAAGAGTTGAGAAGCTTAGCTAGTCATAACTCTTGAACCAACTCCAACTAGGTATTGATCTTCAGCCATGGCAGCAGCAGATGGAAGAAATGGAAATGGGATTAGGGTTTCTGAGGTGGAAATGAGAGAAGAGGATGAAAGAGACGTAGGTGGTGGCTGAATAATGGTCATCTCCTCTCATCATACCCAAAATAGGGTTTCTAACCCGAAACTTACGTGCATGGGTCGGTTTCTAGGCATGGGTAGGTCAAATTTTCCAAAATGGTCGGGTCTGAGATTTGCTGCTTCGAGAGGTTCGCCGCGGCGAAGAATAGGTTCGCCGCGGCGAAACATGGCAGAGAGCCCTTTCTTCACGGATGAGTTTTCACCGCGGCGAAATAAGATGTTGGCCGCGGCGAACTTTGGCAGAGGATCCTTTCCTGCTTCTTTTGCCTTGAGTTCTTCAATTCTGGCCCCAAATCTTTAGTGTCCTACAATAAAAAAAAGTAACAAATTGAAGTATCAATTGTCCTAGAAGTCAATTGAATCCAATTAACAACCAATATTGACAATTTAATCCTCAAAATGACACTAACTTAAAGTAAGAACTATAAATCTAAATTAAGCACAAATTTCATTAAAAAGGACCAGAAAGTATAACAAAATCATGGATAATGATATGAAAAGAAACTAAAATCTTGAGCTCAATCATAAGGCACTACCTAGGTCATTCTTCATAAGGAGCCTTAAGTTGTATTTCAATTCTTAACAATTCACTTTTAATTATCAAATTACCAAGATGAGAGCTTGAGTTTAGAAAAAGAGAAATCAAAACAAGAAACAAATCTAATGAAAGATAAATTGCAATTGAGATTCAGATGAGAGATAGTAGTTCCCCTAGCAATTTATCCAACCTTTCTTGTTCAATCTTATAATTTGGAGTCTCTTAGTGTCAATTAAATGGATGGATTCATCTACTGCTCAAATCTCTCTTAACATAGATCAGAAACAACTATCTTACTAGATTCATTGTTTTGATCTATGAGAAGGAAAATCAATTGACAAGAACACTTGAGAAGCAAGTTGCAATTCTCTAAGAATGACCACAACTGTGAATCATCAATGTATTCAACCAAAATTCAGATTTACAAAACAACAGTCCAAGTAAAATGAATTAGATTTACAAATTAACAGAGAATCCTCTATTCAACTGAACTAAAGGACACAACTCACATCTGAATGTTCAATCAGATCTAAATTCCAAGAAACATAAATCTAATCACTCAACCTTCATTCTAATCACAATTGTTCACATGAAACAAATGACTCTTAGAATAGAAAGTGGAAAATAGATCTGAAATGACTCTCTGTTCAGCTCCATGAACTCAGGTCAGCTTCATTGCTAGAAGAACTTGGAAATTCAGCTACTCATACTCTGGATTAGGGTAGAAACAGCAAGAATTGATGAAAGATCCATGGTTGATCAGTGGAAATTGATGAAATTGGACGAAAATGGAAGAGAGAAATGAGAGAGGGCGGAAAGAACAAGAAAATCGCGTTGGAGGGAGAATGAGCAACTAAAATCTGATGCCCCCGCTGAAGTGCACGACTTCAGCTTTTAAATATGGAAATTTCGGTCATCCGCCGCGGCGCCTTTTTCCATCCGCCGCGGTGCCTGGCCTATACGATGCTGTTTTGATTAGTGATCCTGTGCTTCATGTAGACATAAATCCGCTGTGGCGCCTCTGATCATCCGCCGCGGCGCCTTTCACCGAGAGTCCCTTGGAAATCCGTCGTGGCGCCTTCTCAAATCCGCTGCGGTGCCTCGAACAGCACTGAAACTCCCTAAAATTCACACCCAAGCAGGGATCAAAAGTACACACATACAAAAGCATATAAAAGCATGTAAAAACACCTGCAAAACCTCATAATTCTTCTTACCAACTCTTATGCACAATGGAAGCTAATTATGCCCAAAGTATGTAAATATAGATGGCAAAAGTATGTGTTTAGAGCTAGAAATGTATGCAAATAATGAGACTTATCATCATCCATCGCGGTGACTTCTCCTATCTACCACGGCCCCCTGCCAAAACGATATCGTCTCAATTAGTGATTCTAAGCTCTTCGTTAAACTACATCCATTGTAGCATTTTTGATCATCCGTCACGGTGCTTATTATCGAGAGTACTTTCACAAATCCGTCACGGTTTCTTTCCCTATCCACCGTGGCGCTTCTGACATAATGGCGAGAATGCTAGTGAAGCTCCTTGAAATTCACACCAAACAAGGATCACAAGTACATACCTATAAAATCACATAAAATCATGGAAAGACACAAACAAAACCTCACAATTCCTGTCACCAACTCTTATGCACAATGAAAACTAATTATACCCAAAATATGCAAATATAAATGGCAAAATCATAAGTTTAGGACTAGAAATATATGCAAATAATGAGGCTTATCAACTCCCCTACACTTAGCTTTTGCACACCTGTGAAAAATCCAGTCTGACCATAATGCAAAAGAGAAAGATGAAAGGGAAGGAAGAGGTAGGCTCAAAAGGCTAAGCTACACTGAAACCAACAGTGACTCTTCAATTAATATCAATCCATGGAACATTTCTAATGCAAAGAAATCAATCGATGATATACAATTTAATCTAAGTGAATAAGATATACACAAGGGACTTAGTATATCACTCATCTCACAAGTGTTTAGGGTTCTTTCACTCCATTCACTTGTTCAAATACTCTGCTATATGTTTGTAATAGCTCTACCTCTCCACCACTCAAATACATGAGCACTCAAGAATTAAGAGGACTTTTGTGGCTTGTAATGTAAAGGATAGGAAGATAGTGCACAAGAATGCATGAGTATGCAGTGTAAATCAACGGGTAGAATTCAATAGCATTAACAATGTTCAATTTAAGGATTGATTTCTTGATCTTAAAATTTTTTTCTTTCTTTCTTTCTTTCTTTCTTTCTTTTTTTCGATTTGTTTTCTTCATTTCTTTTCAGCTTCTTTCTATACTTTTTTGTTTTCATATTTCCTTTTTCTTTTCTTCTTGCACCTATACTCACACATGCACTTTCTCATATCAATCCATCAATTGAATCTATCATAATGCTAGTGAATTCCAAAAGGGATGAATGAAATGAAATAGGCATTCTTGTACGGAAGAGGTTATATTAATAGAAATGAAATGAATGGAAAATTCAACTAAAAGGCTCAAATGGGTAGCAAGAGATAAATCATGTAGGGGGTGGCCATTTGGTCTAAGTAGCTATTTTGAATGAATGCCTCAATCATGTTCAAGAGTACAAATGTTACATAAATTCTTGATTAAGAACTAAGACAAGTTTTGGAGAGTATAAGAGACAAGTGAATACACACACAAGAAATGAATATAAAGGCCCAAAGAATCCTTCCAACTAGGATTTGTCTTCCATATTCATTCACTTAGGCTAAAGAACACATCATGCTTAATCTCAATGCATTAGAAAATTTCACTTCATGATATTAATTTCTAAATCAAAATCAATCACAAATGCAACATTAAACCCTTGAAAGAGACTTAATCCTTTAAAAAGTTTTTAAAAATAGAGGGAGTGTTTATAAAAGACACAAAAACACAGCATTTACTCCCCCACACTTGATCCTTGCATTGCCCTCAATGCAAATCTAAACAAAAGATAAGCAAGGAAAAGCGGTAAAGGAAAGAATGGACAAAAGCAACAGAACACTCAAAACAAATTGAAAACAACCTATACTTGTTACTAGTCATGGCCCTCCCCCACACTTATTCACGAGGGAGTTCAAAAATGATAAGAGTCAAATGAACACAAACTAAGGCATGTGAGGTAAGAAGGGAGACAACCAGAAATTATGGTGGATCAAAATTCTCTTTGTAGATTTTGAGTAGGTGGCCATTGTCACATCCAGTAATATGGTAATTAGGAATAAGAAATATTCCTAAATAATTAAGGGTAAAAAATGACAAGGAGAAATAGAAGAATTATGGTGGAAAATAATTATTATATTTTTCCAAGCTAATTATGAAAAGCTTGACTAATTAAGGAAAATTAGTCAAGAATAATTATGAAAAAATATTTTCAAGCCTCAGAAAATTAAGAAAAAATAAGGAAAATATTCCTTGAGAATTATATGGGATTATAAAATTGGTTTTATGACCAAACTACCCTTAGAGAAATTACAAAGGAATTTAAGGGCGATTTAAGCTAGTTTAAGGTCCTTTATTTGGAAAATTCCAAATAAATATTTTGAAGGAGGATAAAATCCCAAGAAAATTCCTATGATATCCCAAGGAATTATAAGAGATTATGAAATTAAAAGAAGACCCTCAAGTATCCAGGATTTTTTCCAATTCCTTTGAAAAGAGGGAAAATCACTAAAGAGAAGGAAAATAGTTTTTCTTTTTATTTAATTATTGGGAAATTAAATTTGAGACAAAGAGGGCAATTTGGGAAGATAAAAATGAGGAGAATAATTTATGGATCTGACAGAAAATAATTACAGAGGCCAGAGCATTGTAATTATAGAAAAGAAGTTAAACCCGGAGTCAAAGTGCACCGATAAAGTGTTAATCAGAGTCTTGCACTTTACTTGGCCCACAAGTTGCCACTTGTCAAGCCTCTAATGGATGGTAATTAAAGCCTTCCAAGTGTCAAGCTACCAATGGAGAGGATCTTGACTTTGGAATTTAATTACATTATGATTTAAGTTAATTAAGAGGGAGGATTAAGACTAAGTAGGCTCATGACACTTGGCATAACATTAATGATGGTTGGTGGGATATTTTGTGTGCATTGAATGAGCTCTTCCTTCCCCCTAAATCTGATTATGGTTCGACCAAGGTGAGAGCAAGAGAGAAAAGAGAGAGTTTCAAGTGGAAATCAAGGGAAAGCCATCTAACTTTGATCAACCAACCAAGCTTCAAGGTTAGTTTTTGTTTGTAAGTTGTTCTCCACCTTGTTTGCTTGAGTTGTATGGTTGAAAATCATAGTTTCCCTTCTCTTTTGATGCTGGCCGAAACATATATATTATAGAGGAGGAAGTTTTATGGTTTAATCTTGCTAGAACACTTCAAAGCATGTTAGATCCTAGTGATTACAAGTAGTTGTAAGTTGATTTTGAAGTGTTTTCTTTGCCATGTTGCTTGAGTTCCATTTCAACCAAAGCTAGATCTGGATCCTAGTATGTGTTTTTCAAAGTTCTGAGGCTTCCATTGTGTTCAAAATGAAAAATGGTGTAGGGTAAATCTAAAGAACAAGTGTTGGAAGCCATAGAATCAAAGTTACAATTTTTGGATAAGGAACCCTAATGGTTCGGCCAAGCTGAAACTGAAAGAGGAAGTTTTATTTTCTTAAATCTAAGTAGATATTTGGAATCTACATAAAAAACCATGTAGGAAAAGGTCAAGAGGGAATTTTTAGGGTTTATGGAAACCAACTCTAGAAATTCAAGAACAAAGATAGAAGCTTGAAGGGGTTTAGGAATTACTTGAATTCTGTTATTGATTTTTATAAGGAACGGTTGATGATTCTTGCTGTCATTTTTATGGATTGCCATGTTAGGGTTTGGCATTTGAGGAAGCAAGAAAAAAGGACAAGAAAATCAAAGAGCATTGGATTAAAGTAGTAAGATTTAATTGACCTTAATGTTGAATGTTGCATTGATTGCTATGCAATTTCATGTGCTATTATGTGGTTGAACTAAATGATGAGGATAATGATGATTGTGTAGCTATACTCCTTGCTTTATGTGCCTTGGCTATTGCATGTAAGAGTGCTACATGTATGAGGTAAAGTAGTTCCCTATTAATAGCAAAAGGTTGAAATGCTTGTAATTGATGCATGTTAATGTTTTAGTTGATTGGTCTTACTACTGAGATTTCCCAAAATCTCATCCCCCAAATATAATGAAACATTTTAGGGCCTGAAACTCTCAAGAGCAAGCTGCAGATTGGAGGCTAAGTTATGGTGTTGTACCATAAAAATTTGTGGACATTTGGTTATGTATAAATATCAATGTTTGGTGTTGTAATCCCTAAGTAGGATGTTAGTTTTGTTGGAAATTGTGCCCTAGGGGCCAATCATTATATTTTGAACATTGTTAATTTATGAATTTATCAATTACGTTATCATATTATTTGCATGTTTTCTGTGGTAACTATCCTTGGATAACTCATGGTTTATCCTAAATGTCCCTGGTCGGTCATCTATGTGGGAGCAAAGATGAAATAAGACCAGTATGACTTTAAAGATATATAGAGATATAAATTAAAGTCATAGGCACATGTAAGAGTACAAGGTGTTGGACCGACCTGCTATGAGAGAGCTGCATGGGTTAAGTCATAAGCTTCTCTCATATACAAACCACGTCACTATGCCCTTTGACCTGAGATCATCATGGATTCCTACATGAGAAACGCTTAGCTTTGACCTAGTCAAAAGTCACTTTTGACCGAGTGATCATAAAGACTGTGTTCAGGCTTAGTGGTTTTTCATGCGGAGGAATGTGAATGGTCAAGATGGAATTTGTCCCTCACATTCGTAGAGAGACATTACTGGGCCCCTCGATGAGTGAGTCTGAGAAATGTATGGCCATACTATAATGGAAAGGTAGTTCCGTTTCTATACTCAGACTACTCAGGGATCGAGAAAGTAACGGTCATGAATAGGAGGATGACATTCTCCATGCCTCATCCATGACCAAAATGTCGTGTGACAAAAGGGACGTGATATGGTTGTATGAAACGTTGCATCGTTCAATGATCCTCATATGTTTTGGGTAGTCGTGATGTCTTGCTAGAGACCGCTTACGACTTGTGGGTCATTATAGTTAATGGCCCACTGCCAACTTCATATGGGCCTACAGGGTCGCACACAAAATAGCCCGACACGAGTTATGATGTCCAGATTCATTGAATCTAAGATATGTCCAGATTCAATGAATAATATAGGGTGGACGTGTGTATATATATATATAAATTCGTATATATATATAAATATAAAAGGTATTAATTGTTAGATTTAATTTATAAGGATAAATTAAATATATACAAATTAATTCCGTCATCTCTTTATTAAATAAATAAGTGAATTAAATCTGTGAGACGGGTTTAATTTAAACTATATTTATTTAATTGTTCTCTTATCTGATTAGGCAATATTTGATATTGTATTAATTTCGGAATTAATTTAGAGTTAATTTCGAAATTAAATATTATTAATTAAACCTATATAGCATCCTATATATTTGATATGAGGAGCTAGGGTTTAACTAAGAGAGAACCAACACCTAAGAAACGGCAAAGAGAGGAGAGAGGACGGATTCCTAAAACCCTAGACGGACAGAGGCGCTGGCACGCCGTTCGAGGTTGAGGGCTACTCGTGTGGATACCGGTAGAGGAAGCCGACCGGAGTTGTCGACTTCGAACGACACAGGAGGCGAGCAGAAGCATCCTGAACGGCCGAATCATCAAGTCACCAGGGAATCGAACGCCTAAAGGTAATGCTTCTTACTACCTGACTTAAACGCGAACGGTAGATCCGGAAAGGGATTGAAAGTTTTAAAATTTTTCCGCTGCGCGTCGTCTTTCAATTCCCTACAAGTTTAGGGCCACGTTTCATTAAGTTACCAAGTGAATATCTACATAAAATTTAGTATGCTTAGAGTTGACGTTCTGAGCTTCAAATTAATAGGTAGCACGTCAAAAATGGCCAAGTATACGATTTTTAATGATTTTTCAAATTTAAGGTTCAGAATCTGGAAAGAGGATTTTTGCCAAATGAGGTGAATTTCACAAAAAATTGACATTTTTTCAAATATAATTGGTTCATAAGATTATTTTTACTTGAAAAATAATTCAAAGAGCTTTTTATAGAATTTTGAACCACTCTATTTTGATTTTTTTGGAATAAGTTATGAATTTTTGAAGTTGGGCCAGAAAACTGGATTTTTACTCGATGAACAGTAAAAATCCGAAAATCAGCGTTTTTTCATGAATTTTTTGAGCCCCAGACCATCCAATGTGGTCTAAAATGGTTTTAATTAAACCCTAAGCGGATCCGATAGCAAGGTGTAACAGCCATTGACCTTGAAAGTCTTACCACTCTTCTTATCTACTAACTCTATCATGCCAAAATTATGCACCTTAGTGACCAAGTATGGTCCTTCCCATCTAGTGCTCAACTTTTCAAGTTTAAATGTGAACCGTGCCTTATATAGCAACACTTTATCTCCAACCTTGAAAGTCTTCCTTAGAATTTACTTGTCATGAATCATCTTTATTTTCTCCTTATAAAACCTAGAATTCTCATAGGCTTCAAGTCTCAATTCTTCAAGTTCCTGTAGTTGTAATAACCTTCCATACCAACAGAATCAAAATCAAGTTTACATGCTTTCACAACCCAAAGAGACTTATGTTCAATCTCAACCAGTAGGTGACATATTTTACCATAAACCAACCTATAAGGAGACATACCAATGGGGGTTTTAAATGTTAAGTCTGGCACTCTAATCCTTCCTAGATGGTTTAACTATGCTTTCCAACACCTTCTTGATTTCTCTATTTGCATTTTTAGCTTGCCTATTACTTTGGAAATAATAAGGTGTGAATGTCTTGTGTGTCACATCATACTTAGTAAACAACCCTTACAGCAACTTATTACAAAAATGAGTTCCATTATCACTAACTATTGCTCTAGGGATGCCAAATCTAGAAAAGATGTTATTTTTCAGAAATTTTGAAACAGTGGCCGCATCATTCTTTTTGGTTGTTCTGGTCTCTACCCATCGTGAAAGATAATCAACTACAAGGAGGATGTATGTAAAACCCAGGGAAGGAAGAAAAGGGCCTATAAAGTCAATATCCCATACTTCAAACACCTCCTAGAAAAATATTGGGTGTTGGGGTAGTTCATATTTCTTAGTTAGGCTACAAAATCTTTGGCAAATATCACAATTCTTACAGTACTTATAAGAATCTTTAAAGAGTGAGGGCCAATACAAACCAACTTCTACTATTTTCCTTATAGTCTTTGGAGTACTAAAATGGCCTCTATAAGTTTGAGAGTGGCAAGCATGCATGATGTTTTGGAATTCTTTATTTGGCATACATCTTCGAATGATTTGGTCGCTACATACTTTATAGAGGATTAGTGTAACAACCTGATTTTTGGGCCTAGAAGTACCAAAAATAGCCTGAATTGGATAAGCTACCAAACCCCTTTTTAGCAGAGGTCCCAAAGATGAGAATGGAAGTTAAAGCAGTTTTATGGACTAAAGTGCAAAGTGAAAGTTTTAAGGGGCTAAAGTGTAAACAAAGTTAAACGCTCCAGTAAAGTCTCAAAGGCCCAGAAAGAGAAAAGAGGCTAGATACAGACCAAACGTTAAGTTAGAAGCCTCAAAGAGATGATTTTATGAGGTTGAGCCTAAGCAAGGGTAAAGCCGTAAATTCAGAAAGTTATGGCCATCAGGGTTAAAATGGAAAGTACATAGAAAATTCTAAGAAAATCCCAAAAAAGTGGAAAATAATATTCTAAGACTCTTTTGTGAAGAGAGATGATGAAAATACCCTTGAGATAGCTTAAATGGAATTTATAAGGTTATGACCAGTAAAAAGTACTCTATTTGAGGTAATTATTTAAAATAGTAAGAGACCTCAAAAATGTATGCAATAATGAGATTAAAGGGTTGAAAGGTTGTACTAATTTATAAAATTAGTCTTGACCCTAGAAGGCCAACAGAATGGGTTTAACATTTTTTAAGACCAGAACTGCAGTTTATGGGTTTGTTATGGGAAATTTAAAAGAAAAAATACTTATGGTCTGAGTTATTATATGAGAAAATTCATAGATTTTCTATAGAATTAAACAAATTTTATGGTACAAATAGATGAATTTTTGGAGTTCAGGATTGGATAAAATGCTCCAGTCAAATGTTAAATAATTAATGTCCCTCGATTAGGAGACAAAGTTAGAAAATATCTCAGATATTTTGAGGAAGACAAGTTCAACTTGAATTCTCTTCTTCTTTCCCATATGCTTTATTTATGAGGGTGATGAGTCATCATATGAGTCACCAGAAGATATTTTATGGGCAGTAAAAAATTAGAATGCAATATGGATAAGTGTTAGACAGTTCCCTATCTACCCGGTAGAGCAAAATTTCTATGATGTGACTCAATAAGGTTGACTAATTGGTCAATAGTGTTAACTATTTTTTCCATCTGCTCCTCTAAGGTGGCGCCATATATGTACCATTTATTGGCTAGAATTTTAAGAAGAAAATGTCCCGGTGGTACAAGGTAAGTCAGGAGCTAAAAACTAATTGATACGGTGCAAGATTGGCTTGATAGGTGGAGAAATAATTAAGGAAATATTTTTGCATGAATTTTCTATTTATTTTCTCCCTATTTTAATGCCAAGTTGATAAATAGGCATGAAAAGAATTGTTCAAGTTGTTAGAAGAATCTAGAACAATCAAGAAGAGTATAGAAGAACCTAGAGGGATCTAGAAATCTCTAGAAGCATCTACAGCTTCTTGAAGGCATGACTCACCAAGACACTTGTCATCTTCTTAGGCTATGTTGCTGAAGATGTGTACACAAAGAAGGGTGGTTGAATAGAGGGCTAAGATGAGCTCTTATTCAAGAACGATATGTGTGGCATTATGGAAAGTATAAAGCCTATAAATACCCCCCGCATGTTCATTTTGTGCAAGGCCATTCAAGTAGGAAAACTCATAAAATTTCATTTAGAGAGAGAAAGAGAAGAGTTCTAAAGAGGGGAGGTGACTTGGAACCAAGATAAGGCTTCTAAACTTCTCTATGTTGGTTTATGATAATTATATGTTGATTTTGTGATAGTTTGATGATGATGGGAAGTCATTTTCCTAAGGGGAAGTGCTACCCAAATTTTATCAAAATGATAGGGAATTATTTTACAAAGTTAGAACATCAATCCAAAATTAAGAGAAAAGGGTTAGGTTTAAGAAGGTTAGTCTTGAACTTTATATAATCTCTTGGTCCTAATGGATTGTATGACCAATGTGATTATGTTTAGGACCTTCAAACATTCAAGAGGATGTTTGATGATGTTGACCAAAAGCCCTTTGTGGTTGGGAAGTCAAGGGAATCAAAAGAAAAGGAAGAGGAAAGCTTGAGGTGCAAGGTAGTAAACTTACCCTTTATGTGTTTGATGTGGTATGCTCATGTGTCGGTTTGTATTTGTTTTTTGAATGATATTGTGACATGATGATTGTTACTAGAAACGCTGTTTTTAATATGTTGCCATGGCCATGTATTTTTATACCAAGCATAAAGCATGATGGTATGTCACTAGTTAACTTAAGTTTATGAAAAACTACATACCATACACTAGCATCCATCTTGTGCATGTATGTGGTAATGTTTGCTACTGAGATTCTCGTAAATCTCACCCCTCCCTAACCAACCATTTAGGTCAATCAACGATGGGCAATAATGGCATGAGAAGCAAAAAGAAGTAAGCGGAGAATTATTCTTGTTAATGGATGAGACTATTGATGAATGTATAATTCTCCTATTTTGTAAGCTATGTTATGGATGCCAATGATGCCATGTATTTAACTATAATATTTATGGCATGAATAGAAATGTATGAGAATGAATGGAAAAGAGTAAGCCCAAGTTATGTATGTCAAAGAAATAAAAAGAATGAAAGTAAAGAGTAGTTAAGGGATAAAACGTAGGTCATGGGCCAGTGAGATTGCAGCTCCAGTTTGACCTATCAAATGAATGGTTTTAGCCACAAGATTTGGCATACTTATAGTACACATCCTAAGCTTTAAAATGAGAGGTAGGTTGCCTCAATTGGATATGTACACAAGGAGATACGAATTTTCAAATTTGAGGCACAGAATCTGGAAGTTGCAGATTTTACCAAATGAACAGTAATCTTTATTGATTAAACTGTATGAATTGGGCAAGGATAAGTCCAATTGGATATTTTTCTCTTAAAGAGCTTTCATAGATATTTCTATATAATTTTAGAACACCTCAATACAATTTTTATGGAATTAGTTATGAGTTTTTGAAGTTGGCCAAGATTTCAATGAAATGTGAATAGTGCACAGAAGCATTTTGTGACTTGAGGTCGCAACCTGAGTAAGTTAAGGTCGCGATTAAAGGCAAAAATGGCCTTTGTGACTTTAAGTCATGACCTGGAAGCACTAAGTCATGACCTGAATTGGGAAAATGAAAAAGTCTCAAATTTTTAAGCCTTTTCTCATACTTAAGAGTCATATAAGTTTTCAAATGTCATTTTTCATAACTTGTAGTCTTCAAAAATGATTCCAAATGCTTTCACAAGGCAACTTAATTGGGCCTGTAATCTGGAATTTAAATAGTGAATAGTAACCTGAGTAATTATGTTGAAATTTTAATCCATGGGCTTGTGTTGTGATCTGCTTGAGCCATAACGCTTCCAAACACGTACTCTGAGGGGTTAAAGGTAGAATGTTTCAATAGGAGAGTCTCAAATATAGTGTTTAGACCCACTCTTGATATTTTGCATATGAAAATGAGACAATGAAGAAGGGATTAGACCAGTAACTAAAAAGTTGACAATGTGACAATACTAAGGTTTTATGAGAGACAATGCAGAAACAGAACAGTCCTTAAACTCATCACAAACAAACTCTGAATCAATTACTCCCCTTCTAGTTTCTAGTAGGCGACTTAGATGGTCAACTATCACATTTTCCGCTCCAGGCTTGTCTTTGATATCAATATCAAATTCTTGGATCAACAAGATCCACCTTAAGAGCCTCGGTTTGGATTGTGGTTTGCTGAAAAGATACTTAACAACAGAATGATCAGTGAGAACGGTGACTTTAGAGTTAATTAGGTAAGGTCTAAACTTGTCTAATGCAAAAACAATAGAGAAGAGCTCCATTTCAATAGTTATGTAATTAGTTTGAGCTTTATCTAATGTCTTTAAAGCATAAGTAATAACCTTGGAAGCCTTACCATCTTTTTGCCCCAGAACTGTACCTACTGCATTATTAGAGGCTCATAACACAATTCAAATGGTAAATTCCAATTAGGGCAAGTCAAAACAGGTGGAGAAGTCAATCTGGACTTAATCTCATCAAAAGACACTTTACACTAATCAGTGAAATCAAAGGGAACATCTTTTTACAATAATTTGGATATTGGAAAAGCCACTTTACTAAAGTTCTTTATGAACCTTCTATAAAATCCAGCATGGCCTAGGAAAGATCTAAGTTCCTTAAATTTGTAGGATAAGGTAGAGATGAAATTACTTCAATTTTTGTCTTGTCTACCTCTATTCCCTTTTCAAAAATTAGATGACCTAGAACTATTCCTTGTTGTACCATAAAGTGACATTTTACAAAATTCAAGATAAGACTCCTTTCAACACATTTAGATAGAGCTTTTTCCAAGTTCACTAAGCATTCATCAAAATTATTTCCATAGATGGGGAAATCATCCATAAACACTTCAATCCCATTTTCTAGCAAATCACTAAAGATGGATAGCATACACCTTTGAAATGTGCCCGGTGTATTACAAAGTCCGAATAGCATTCTTCTATACGCAAATTTGTCAAAAAGACAGGTGAATGTAGTCTTCTCTTGATCTTGGGGTGCAATGGGAACCAGTAGTCTTTCATTTTCAACTAAAAATGCATATTTCAGTGTTGATGGCAAGGGTTTAAGATCCAATTCAAGAGGTTGAACTACTGAGGGTATCAGTTTCTTGAGCTCCAAGGTGATACAGTTATTTTCAGATTGCTTCAAGATTTCAGCACCAAAAAGTTATAGTTGTGCCCTCATCCCCATGTGAGTAATGCTCCTTATTAGGTCCTTGTAACAACACATTTAAAACACTTGTAAATCCATGGGAAAACTCAAAATTAGATGTAGCATAATCTTGGGGAATTCCAATGTCACAACTAAAAACAGAGTGCAAAAGAGTACTCCCTATGCTACATATTTCAGCAAATTTGGTTGGTATCATGACTAATCTCCTAGGTTTGGGGGCAACTGCACTTTGCATGACTTCCAAGAGATATTGTAGTTTTGTACAATTAAAGAAGCTAAGATCAAGTGACTTGTAAACATGATTTGAATATAAAATATAATAAGAGTTTAAAGAAAAATACTGTTGTCCAGAAAGCTCAGCTTCATGCTCCTTGGATGGGGAGTTTGTTGATGGTTGCACTGAATGCTCAGTCTTGAGGACAAGACTTATAGGCCATGTTTGGTAGGAGGGATTGATTTTGATGGAATGGGAATGGTAATAGAATTGGGAATGGCAATGGTAATGGGATTGGAAATGGGGTTTTTATTTTATGTTTGGTAGGAGGTAATGTGTGGAAGGAATACATGTATTTATTTTATTTATAATAAGATATATAAAATTAAAAGACTATAATACCCCTCAGTATCTTAGAGCTTAGGACTCCAACCTTATACACTCCTCTTCTAATAAAAAGGAAACTGCCTAATCATATATATTGTTTTAAAAATAAATACATTAAATTTTTACTCATTTTACAATAATAAATAAATAAATAATAGATTAAAGAAATGGCTTCCTATCGTATCCCAACAAATTTATATGTAAAAAAAAAGTCAATGCTTCCTTAAAATTCATCCCGATGAATTATTGATAATTTCTTAAAATTATAAAATTTTTATTAGAAAAAGTTATCACTAGGTCCTTAAAATTATAATTTTCTTAAAATTTAGTAATGTGTTTTGAAATTAATAATATGTAAGATCAAAAGATAAGAAGCAAATGACATTTTTTACTATAATTTTCTGTAATATAAGTTCAAGTAAGATAATCCATGTCTCACTTCAAACAGTTATCAAAATATTCCTATCTGAAACAAAATATTTCAAGTCTGTAACAAAATATTCCTGTATGAAATAAAATATTTCAAGCTTGTAACAAAATATATATTTTATCTTAACATTATTGTAATATAGGTATTTGTGTCTTTTATGTGTTTTAGTCCCAGGATTCAAACGCATTACCAAGGGGGAAGGTGGGATTGTATAATCCCACCAATGTGGCATTGCTCAATCCTGGTAATCTTTAATCCTTTCTACCAAACATGACAAAATCACCCAATCCCTCCTCCAATCCCATGCCCTCCCCCTCAATCCCTCCTACCAAACGTGGCCATAGGGTTTGCATTATCCACAGCTCCTTCATCGTCTAAGAGAGTTGGGCTACTTGTGTAATTATGATTCAGGTGCCCTTTACCTTCCTCTTTTTGTATAAGAGTTGATTAACTCTCTTGTTGTCACATCCAGTAAAATGGCATTTAGGAATAGGGATATTTCTAAATATTCAAAGGCCAAAAAGGATGATTAGGAATAAGAAATATTTCTAAATAATTAAGGGTCAAAAATGACAAGGAAAAATATAAGAATTTTGATGGAAAATAATTATTATAGTTTTCCAAGCCAATTATGAAAAGTTTGACTAATTAAGGAAAATTGGTCAAGAATAATTATGGAAAAATATTTCCAACCCTTAGAAAATTAAGGAAAAATAAGGAAAATATTCTTGGAGAATTACATGGGATTATAAAATCAGTTTTATGACCAAATTGCCCTTAGAGAAATTACAAAAGAATTTAAGGGCAATTTAAGCTAGTTTAAGGTCTTTTATTTAGAAAATTCCAAATAAATATTTTTAAGAAGGATAAAATCCCAAGAAAATTCCTATGATATTGCAAGGAATTATAAGAGATTATGAAATTAAAAGAAGACCCTCAAGTATCCAAGATTTTTTCCCAATTCCTTTGAAAAGAGGAAAAATCACTAAAGACAAGGAAAATAGTTTTCCTTTTTATTTAATTATTGGGAAATTAAATTTGAGACAAAGAGGGAAACCTGGGAAGATAAAAATGAGGAGAATAATTTATGGATTTGATAGAAAATAATTATAGAGGCCAGAGCACTGTAATTATAGAAAAGAAGTTAAACCGGAGTAAAAGAGCACCGATAAAGTGTTAATCAGAGTCTTGCACTTTGCTTGGCCCATAAGTTGCCACTTGTCAAGCCTTCAATGGATGGTAATTAAAGCTTTCCAAGTGTCAAGCTACCAATGGAGAGGATCTTGACTTTGGAATTTAATTACATTATAATCTAAGTCATTTAAGAGGAAAAAATTCAAGAAGGAGTAGGCACTTGACACTTGGCATCTCATTAATGTGGGTAGATGAGATATTTTGGGAGCATTAAGTGAGGTCTTCCTTCCCCATTTTTAGATCTATATTTCATACAAGGAGAGATCAAGAGAGAAAGGAGTGAGCTTGAAGTGGAAACAAGAAGAAAGCAACCATCTTGGATTAAGAAAGCTTGGAGTTAAGGTTTGTAGTTGATTCTATGTTGTTCCTTGCTTGATTCTCTTGTTTTTAACGGTTGAAAATTCTGGTTCTTTTTCTTTTATTGTGCTGGACGAAATAAATATAAAGAAGGGAGGGAAGTTTTGTTGTTCAAACTTGCTAGAACACCTCAAAGTATGATAGATCCTAGTGGTTACAAGAGGTTATAGGTTGATTTTGAAGTGTTTTCTTTGTTATAAAGCATGAGAACCATTTTGGCCAAAGCAAGATCTAGACTCTAGGATGTGTTTTTCAAATTTTTGAGGCTTCCATTGCATTCAAAATGAAAAATAGTGTTAGAAGCCATAGAATCAAAGTTGTAATTTTTGGAAAGAGAACCATAGTCATTCGACCAAGCTGAAACTGAAAGAAGGAATTTTATTTTGTTAAATCCAAGTAGATATTTGGAATCTACATAAAAAAATCATGTAGGAATGAGTCAAGAGGAAATTTTTAGGGTTTATGGAAACCAACTCTAAAAATTCAAGAACAAAGATGGAAGCTTTAAGGGGTTTAGGAGTTACTTGAGTTATGTTATTGATTTTTATGGGGAGTTCTAAGGGAAAAGTGTGTTTGGTCATAATAAATCAAGAGAGTTAGTGGTGATAGACGAATACAGAGTGATTATCAAAGGAGGTGGTAACTTCTATTGCTACAAACAAGGGTTCTGGTCATGACGGATGAACACAATAACTCTCAGATGTTGAAGTGGTATCTCAACGAGACACAACGACTCTCAGAGGTCGCAAGGAGTGAGATTAGTAGAAGTTAGAAAGAGAGAGGTAGCCATTATTAGAATTATCAAATTCCCCCCCAAGAGGAAGAGTAATGATGAGGAGTTGAACGAGACAGTTAGGGGTTGAGTCTTTACATCATTAAGAAGGTGTAAGTGGCAACCAAAGCTAGACAAATTCTTACAGCCTCGTTAGGGCTAGGGCACCATGATAGAGTAGCTATCTCAAGTCCTAGAATAGATGAATAGAAACGTTGAGATAGTGAAGTAAGATGGAAAGCTCTAGTGAAATGTCTTAAGGATCAAGAAAAAGAGGACGAGACAAATAGCTATGCAGGGAAGTAGCTCAGAGGTTGGCATATTCCCCTTAACGTCAAGAGATACTCAGTCGCTTGGGGTTTAGGTTGAGAGGCACCCTTTTCAAGGGATAACTTCTTGGCCAGGAATCTTCCTAGAGAAAATAGGAATTGGTCCTCCAAGTTAGAATTGATATTGCTCAAGATGGAGCAAAATGCTCTATCCGAGCTGGAAAGGGAAGCAGCCGAGGCAAGGCAAGCGGAGTTGACTTTACCCAATAGAAGTATGACTAGCCAAGAATGAAGCTAGGCTTAGATATACCTGAGCTTAGCAGAGGACTAGAGCAAGCAGAAAGAAAAAGAACCTCAAAAGTCCTCTCCCTATGACTTCCAGAAGCAGCTGCGAGCAGAAAAAGAGGCTCCTTCTTGTAGGGATAAGATGTCCGGTTGGCACACTACGGACATAGCAACCAGTAAGAGCTTACATTCCTTACATTAAAATGCCAGACATTATACATGTTAGAGTATGCTCCTACTGAAAAGCAAAGTAGAGGAAAGAGAAGTTGCAAGTCCTCTCTCTATAACGTTCTAAAATAGTAAGAGATGGTAAGAGCAACTAGAGGAATAAGAGAACTCCTAAGATAGATTAGCTTAGGTACCTAAAGAGACAAATAGGTGGCCTAGGGAATTGACATGAAGTCTAAGAGAATGGTATTGGTTCTTGGAACAGTTTTGGGGAATTATCAGTTAGGTGACCAACTGAGAGGAGGTGACTATACTTAGTCCTATGGTCAAAAGTCTCCCAGAGATCTTAAGAGTATGGCACCACTTTAGGAAGATAAGGACCAGGGATGAGTTAAGGATGTGGAAACCCCCTTCAGTTGTAAACCGATGCCGAGAGAGTACCCACGACTTCCTTCTAGAAAACCTTATCATTAATTGGGCTAGATTCAATTTCCTTCTGATTAATAGAGGAAAGCCAAAGCTAAAGGAGTTAGAGCCATAAGACCTGAAAAAGAAACATTCAGGCTAGCTCTAGATACAGGAAGAACCCATGCAATACAGAGACAGACGGAGTATTGATGGATAAATCCTTAAGATGAGGTGAGAGACAAGAATGTAAGCAGAAAAGACCCGACTAAAGATAGATGAGGAAAGGGATCTAAGACAGCAAAGTACCAGAGTTGAGCCTACCAGAATCAGTGCCTTAGTTTCCCGTTAGCACTGTTTAGTTAAGTGTTTTAGGCAAGCGTAGCCCAAGGAAGGGTGACCCTGGGCAAAATGTGAGAAAGTGCAAAAGCCGGAAATGTTAGCCATTTTGGCAAGAATGCACTAAGTCTAGCAAATAATGGAAGATGAAAGTTAAGGAAGCTGTTAGGCTATTGAATGTCCTAAGTAGTATGGTTTCAGACTAAGACCCGAGATTTACTTGAAGTTTTGGAGGTCCTTATGAAAGAAATGGACACTACTCTCAACTTCAGTATAGCTTACCATCCTAAGACGGATGGGTAGACACAGAGAATGATATAGATGTTAGAAGATATGCTACACACATATGTGCTTAATTTCGGCAGTAACTAGGATATGTACTTATCGTTAGCCGAATTCGCTTAAGATGACAGTTTCCATGCAAGTATATGAATGGCGCCATATGAAGCACTCTATGGGAGGAAGTGTAGAATCTTCCTTGTGCTGGATAGAGCTTAATGAAAGAAGTAAGTATGGTCCTAATATAGTGGATCAGACTTCTGAGTAGGTTAAAGTTATTTATCAAAGACTTCTAATGGCTCAAAGTAGACAAAAGAGCTACTTAGACATTAAAGAAGATCGTTAAAGATTGATGTTTGTGATTAAAGTGTAACCAACAACCGAAGTCGGTCAATCCCTAAAGCTTAAGAAGTTAAGTTCAAAGTATGTTAGACCGTTTTAAATTTTGTCCAAGACAAGACCAGTAGATTAAAAGTGACCCTTCCCCTGAATGTAAGTTAAATTCATGATGTCTTCTATAACTCCCAATGAAAGAAGTACCATTTAGACCCGACACATGTCATAAGCTATGATGACATTGTGCTCCAAGACAACCCATCTTTTGAGATCAAACTAGAATGAATCATTGATTAGAAAGTCGAACAGCTGAGAAACAAGTAGTTTTCACTAGTCGAGGTTGTCTAGAAAGGTCTTATACTAGAAGCTATGAGGGAGATAGAGACTAAGACAGAGGAAAAGTATCCTAAACTTTTCCAATAAAATACGCTTTAAATTTCGAGGACGAAATTTATTTAGAGGGGGAGAAATGTCACATTCAGTAATATGGCATTTAGGAATAGGGATATTTCTAAATATTCAAAGGCCAAAAAGGATGATTAGGAATAAGGAATATTTCTAAATAATTAAGGGTCAAAAATGACAAGAAGAAATAGAAGAATTTTGGTGGAAAATAATTATTATAGTTTTCCAAGCCAACTATGAAAAGTTCGACTAATTAAGAAAAATTGGTCAAAAATAATTATGGAAAAATATTTCCAAGCCTTAGAAACTTAAGGAAAAATAAGGACAATATTCTTTGAGAATTATATGGGATTATAAAATCAGTTTTATAACCAAATTGCCCTTAGAGAAATTACAAAAGAATTTAAGGGTGATTTAAGCTAGTGTAAGGTCTTTTATTTGGAAAATTCCAAATAAATATTTTTAAGAAGGATAAAATCCCAAGAAAATTCTTACGATATCGCAAGGAATTATAAGAGATTATAAAATTAAAAGAAGACCCTCAAGTATCCAAGATTTTTCCCAATTCCTTTGAAAAGAGGAAAAATCACTAAAGAGAAGGAAAATATTTTTCCTTTTTATTTAATTATTGGGAAATTAAATTTGAGACGAAGAGGGCAATTTGGAAGATAAAAATAAGGAGAATAATTTCTAGAGCTGACAGAAAATAATTACAAAGGCCAGAGCACTGTAATTATAGAAAAGAAGTTAAACCGGAGTAAAAGAGCACCAATAAAGTGTTAATCAGAGTCTTGCACTTTGCTTGGCCCATAAGTTGCCACTTGTTAAGCCTTCAATGGATGGTAATTAAAGCATTCTAAGTGTCAAGCTACCAATGGAGAGGATCTTGACTTTGGAATTTAATTACATTATGATCTAAGTTATTTAAGAGGGAAAATTCAAGAAGGAGTAGGCACTTGACACTTGGCATCTCATTAATGTGGGTAGATGAGATATTTTGGGAGCATTAAGTGAGGTCTTTCTCCCCCATTTTTAGATCTATATTTCATCCAAGGAGAGATCAAGAGAGAAAGGAGTGAGCTTGAAGTGGAAACAAGAAGAAAGCAACCATCTTGGATCAAGTAAGCTTGGAGTTAAGGTTGGTAGTTGATTCTATGTTGTTCCTTGCTTAATTCTCTTGTTTTTGATGGTTGAAAATTCTGGTTCTTTCCCTTTTATTGTGCTGGACAAAATAAATATAAAGAAGGGAGGGAAGTTTTGTTGTTCAAACTTGCTAGAACACCTTAAAGCATGATAGATCCTAATGGTTACAAGAGGTTATAGGTTGATTTTGAAGTGTTTTCTTTGTTATAATGCATGAGAACCATTTCAGCCAAAGCAAGATCTAGACTCTAGGATGTGTTTTTCAAAGTTTTGAGGCTTCTATTATGTTCAAAATGAAAAATGGTGTAGGGCAAACCTAAAGAACAAGTGTTGGAAGCCATAGAATCAAAGTTGTAATTTTTGAAAAGTGAACCACAGTGGTTCGGCCAAGCTGAAACTGAAAGAAGGAATCTTATTTTGTTAAATCCAAGTAGATATTTAGAATCTAAATGAAAAATTATGTTGGAATGAGTCAAGAGGAAATTTTTACAGTTTGTAGAAACCAACTCTAAAAATTCAAGAACAAAGATGGAAGCTTTAAGGGGTTTAAGAGTTACTTGAGTTATGTTATTGATTTTTATGAGGAATGGTTGATGATTCTTACTATCTTTTTTATGGATTGCCATGTTAGGATTTGGCATTTGTGGAAACAAGAAAGGAGAACAAGAAAATCAAAGAGCATTGGATTAAGGTAGTAAGATTTAATTAACCTTAATGTTGAATGTTGCGTTGATTGCTATGCAATTTCATGTACTCCTATGTGGTTGAACTAAATGATGATGATGATGATGATGATTGTGTGGCTATACTCCTTGCTTTATGTGCCTTGGCTATTGCATGTTAGAGTGCTACATGTATGAGGTAAAGTAGTTCCCTATTAATAGCAAAAGGTTGGAATGCTTGTAATTGATGCATGTTAATGTTTTGGTTGATTGATCTTGCTACTGGGATTTCTTAAAATCTCATCCCCCAAATACAATTTAACTTTTTAGGGCCTAAAACTCCCAAGAGCAAGCTGTAGATTGGAGGCTAAATTATGGTGTCACACCATAAAAATTCGTGGACTTTCGGTTATGTATAACTATCAATGGTTGGTGCTGTAATCTCTAAGCAGGACATCAGTTTAGAACCACGTTTTATGAAGTTATTGAATGAATTTCTGCACAAAATTTAGTATACTTAAATTTCACGTCCTGAGCTTCAAATTGATAGGCAGCACACTAAAATTGGCCAACTATATGATTTTTAATAATTTTTCAAAGTTAAGGTTCTGAATCTGGAAAAAGGATTTTTGCCAAATAGACAAAGGTGAATTTCACAAAAACCTGATACTTTTTCAAATGGAATTGGTTCATAAGATTATTTTTTCTCAAAATAGAATTCAAAGAGCTTTTTATAGAATTTTGAACCACTCCATTTTGATTTTTCTAAATTAAGTTATGAATTTTTGAAGTTGGGCCAGAAAACTGGATTTTTACCTGATGAACAGTAAAAATCTGAAAATCAGCGTTTTCCATGAATTTTTGAGCCCAAGACCATCCAATGTGGTCTAAAATGGTTTTAATTAAATGCTAAGTAGATCCGATAGTAAGGTGTGACACTTGTGCTGTTAAGAAATCTACAAGCAATCTTTCTTGCAAGTTGTTCATCACTTGACAGTATGAAATTAACATCAATTGAAGACTTAATGGGTGAAACTGAAGACAAATCACTCCAAGTGGAAAGCCAGCCATCAATTTTAGAATCAATACTAGACACATCATCTAAGTGTGAAGAAAAAGAAGGTGAAGGAGAATATATGAAAGAGAAAGAAATGAAAGAATTTGTTGTATCATCATTGCTATCATGCTCAAAAATAGATTCACACTCATTTTCAAGTGACAAATCAATCATATTAAGTCCCAACAAAGAATAGTCCTCATGTGAATGTTTCATCATCTCATATATGTTAAATTGAATTTCCTGACCACTAAATTCCACTTTTATAATCCCATCTTTTATGCAAATCATAGTATTAGGAGTTCTTAGAAATAGTCTACCCAAAATCAGTGTGCTTTCACTTATGGCCTCATTAGTCATGTCTAGCACATAAAAATCCTTGCTTCACCGTGGCGAAACATGAGTTAGCCACAGCAAAACCTGGCAGAGGCGTTGTTGCGTCTTGTGTGCTGTACTTCCTTAGTCTTTACTCTTGGCTTTCCTTCTTGAGTATCTTGAAATAAAAAATAATGGTTTAAGGTATCGATTGTCCCAAAAATTAATTAAATGCAATTAATGAATAAAAATGGTAATTTTGTCACACCTTACTTATATAATATCTTAGAGTCCATTTAGAATCCTTTTAGACCACATTGGATGGTTTTGGGCTCAAAAATCTCATTTAGAACGTTACTTTTAGGAAATTACTGTTGACTGTGCAATTTTCAGATTATAAGTCCAATTTTGAAAAATCATAACTAATTGTAGAAAAATCGTATGGAGGTATTCCAAAATTCTACGGAAAGCTCTTTCAATACTCTTTAAGGAAAAAATATCCAATTGGATTGTCCTTACCCAATTCATACATTTTATTGGATAAATATTATTGTTCATTTGGTAAAATTTGGAACTTCCAGATTCTGTATCTCAATTTTGAAACTTCATATCTCCTTGTGTACACATCCAATTGAGGTGATTTACCTATCATTTTAAAGCTTGAGATGTTTAATATATGTCTACCAAATTTCATAGCTTAACTCATTCATATGGTAGGTCAAATTGAAGCTCAAATCTAACTGCTCTAGGACCTACGTTTTATCCCTTAACTAACTTTTGCTTTAATTCTTTTTATTTCTTTGGGATGTAAAACTTGGGCTTGATCTTTCCCATTCATACTCATACACTTTCATTCATGCCATAAACATTCTAAGCACATCCATTGTATTGATGGCATTCATAACATAATTTACAATGTAGAGCATTATACATTGAACATAATCTCAATTATTAACGTAATAATTCTCCACTTTCTTCTCCTTGATTCTCATGCCATTAGTGCCCATCATTGGTTGACCTAAATGGTTGATTGGGGAGGGGTGAGATTTGGGAGAATCTTAGTAACAAACAATACCATATTAATCATGCTAGAGGATGCTAATGCACTACACACAACTTGTTTATTCTCTTGTTAATTAGTGACATACTAGCATGCTCAAAGCTAACTTCTTGATGCATGGCCATGGAGACATAATCTACTCATCATAAATAGCAATTACAGCAGCTAAAACATGTCACAATAACATTCAATAACATGTACACGGCAACACACAAGCATACAACATCAAGCAATGACAATAGGTAAGTTCACTACCTTACACCTCAAGTTTTTCTCTTACTTTTCCTTTGACTCCCTTGACTTTCCAACCATGTGGCATTCGGTCAACATCCTCGAACATCCTCTTGGATGTTCCAAGGTCCTAAACATAGTTACATTGATCATACAATCTATTAGGACTAAGAGATTAAATAAAGTTCAAAACTAATCTTCTTGAACTTAACCCTTTTCTCTTAATTTTTGGATTTATGTTCTAGCTTTGTAAAAATTATTCTCTTAGGCTAATCTGACACAATATTGCCCAAGAAATCTAGATATCCACTTAGATTTATGAAAATCTAACTTCTTTCCCAAAAATTAATTTGGTCGAATAGTACCCTTGGAATTCCTAAAATTCCACTTCTGGTTCTAATGTTGCCAATTTCATTTTCACAACTTGTTTCCACATAATTTTCCATTCTAAATCCATTGGAAGCCTTAGAATCATTAAAAACTCATCCTAAGGTACAGATTCAGACTTGGCTGAATTGATTCTCAAGTATCCATATCATGAAATCTTTCAAATGTTAACGTAATTCCACTTGAAACAACCTCTAATCATTGTGTTTTAATTAGATATAACATCAAAAATTCCTTCCCCTAATCCTATACATTTCGGCCAGCATCATGTCTTAAGGGAAACCAAACTTTTCAACCATAAAAACTATCACATCCAGAAATATGGTATTTGGGAAATAGGAATATTCATAAATAATTATGGGTCAAAAATTACAAGGAGTAATAGAAGAATTTTGGTGGAAAATAATTATTATAATTTTCCAAGACAATTATGAAAAGTTTGACTAATTAAGGAAAATTGGTCAAGAGTAAATAGGGGAAAAATAATTTCAAGTCTCAGAAAATTAAGGAAAAATAAGGACAAGGTTCCTTGAGAATTATATGGAATTATAAAATTGGTTTTATGACCAATTTGCCCTTAGAGAAATTACAAAGGAATTTAAGGGCAATTTAAGCTAATTTAAGGTCCTTATTTGGAAAATTCCAAATAAATATATTTAAGAAGGATAAAATCCCAAGAAAATTCCTATGAAATCCCAAGGAATTATAAGAGATTATGAAATTAAAAGAAGACCCTCAAATATCCAGGATTTTTCCAATTCTTTGGAAAAGTGGAAAAATCACTAAAGAGAAGGAAAATAGTTTTCCTTTTTATTTAATTATTGGGAAATTAAATTTGAGATAAAGAGGGCAATTTGGGAAGATAAAAATAAGGAGAATAATTTATGGATCTAAGAGAAAATAATTACAGAGGCCAGAGCACTGTAATTATAGAAAAGAAGTTAAACCCGGAGTAAAAGTGCACCGATAAAGTGTTGATCGGAGCCTTGCACTTTACTTGGCCCATAAGCTACCACTTGTCAAGCCTTTAATGGATGATAATTAGAGCTTTCCAAGTGTCAAGCTACCAAAGGAGAGGATCTTGACTTTGGAATTTAATTACAATGTGAATTAAGTTAATTAAAGAGAAAATGCAAGACTAAGTAGGCTTATGACACTTGGCTCTTCATTAATTGTGGTAGATGGGATATTTTGATAGCATTGATGAGCTCATCTCTCCCCTAAATCAGATGGGAATTTCGTGCAAGGCATGAAGAGAGGGAAAAAGAGAGAGTTTTGAGGGAAAACCAAGAGAAAGGCATCAACTTTGGTCATACAATCAAGGTTCAAGGTGAGTTCTTGGCTCTAGATGTGTTCTTGCCTTGTTTTCTTTCTCTTTTATGGTTGAAAATATGTCTTCTCTCCCTCTTTTGATGCTGGCCGAACTGGTTGTTTAAGGGGAAAGGGAGTTTTGCTCATCACACTTGTTAAAATACTACAACACAAGCTAGATCCTAGTGTTTGCAAGTGATTATAGTTGGTTTTGAAGCATTTTTCATGGTTACTTCCTTGAGTGTCATTTTTGGCCAAGACAAGATCTGAACCCTAGGATGTGTTTTTCAAAGTTTTGAGGCTTCCATTGTGTTCAAAATGAAAAATGGTGTAGGGTAAACCTAAAGAACAAGTGTTGGAAGCCATAGAAGCAAAGTTGCAATTTTTGAGTTTTAAACCCTAAGGGTTCGGTCAAGATGAAACTGGAAGAGGAAAATCTATTTTGTTAAATCTAAGTAGATATTTGGAATCTACATAAAAAACCATGTAGGAAAGGGTCAAGAGGGAATTTTTAGGGTTTATGGAAAACAACTCTAAAAATTCAAGAAACAAAGATAGAGGCTTTAAGGGGTTTAGGAGCTTCTTGAGTTATGTCATTGATTTTTATGTGGAATGTTTAATAATACTTGCTGCCCTTTTTAGGGATTTCCATTTTAGGGTTTGGCATTTGTGGAAGCAAGAAAGAAGAACAAGAAAATCAAAGAGCATTGGATTAAGGTAGTAAGATTTAATTAGCCTTAATGTTAAATGTTGCATTGATTGCTATGCAATTTCATGTGCTATTATGTGGTTGAACTAGATGATGATGATGATGATGATTGTGTGGCTATACTCCTTGCTTGATGTGCCTTGGCTATTGCATGTTAGAGTGCTACATGTATGAGGTAAAGTAGTTCCCTATTAATAGCAAAAGGTTGGAATGCTTGTAATTGATGCATGTTAATGTTTTGGTTGATTGATCTTGCTACTGGGATTTTCAAAAATCTCATCCCCCCAAATATAATGTAACATTTTAGGGCCTATAACTCTCAAGAGCAAGCTGCAGATTGGAGGCTAAATTATGGTGATACACCATACAAATTCGTGGACATTTGGTCATGTATAAGTATCTATGGTTGGTGCTGTAATCCTTAAGCAGGATGTTAGTTTAGAGCCACGTTTTATTTAGTTACCCAGCGAATCTCTGCACGAAATTTGGCATGGCTATAGTTGACGTCCTGAACTTCAGATTGATAGGCAGCACGTTAAAAATGGCCAAGTATACGATTTTTAATGATTTTTCAAAGTTAAGGTTCAGAATCTGGAAAAAGAGCTTTTGGCAAATGGATAATATTACCTTTCACAAAAACCTGACACTTTTTCATAAGAAATTGGATAACAATAATATTTTTCCTTGAAATAGGACTTAAAGAGCTTTAAATAGAATTTTGAACCACCTCATTTCGATTTTTATGGAATAAGTGATGAATTTTTGAAGTTGGGCCAGAAAACTAGATTTTTACCCGATGAACAGTAAAAATATGAAAATCAGCGTTTTTCATGAATTTTTAAGCCCAAGACCATCCAATGTGGTCTAAAATGGTTTTTATTAAACCTTAAGTGGATCCGATAGTAAGGTGTGACAAAAACCAAAGATTCAAAGCAAGAAACAAGAGGGGACAACTTACTAACCTTAGATCTAAACTTAGTTGACCAAAGTAGGTGTCTTCCTCTTGATTTAAGCTTTAAGAATCAAAATGGCAAGAGTTTTCCCTCTTATTCTCTATCTTGGCCAAAATGAAGGGGGAGGGAGTGCCTATTTATAGCTAAAAATTTGGCTTCAATGGACTAAAATGCTCTTGGTAACTAATAGAAAGAGTAAGGGCAATCTTGGAACTTTAAGTACACTTTTTTTTTTTTTTGGTGAAATAAGTACACTTTTGCATCATCATTACATCATCTTCTTACATCATTCTTCTAGAAGGTCCCAAGAGTCACAAATGTGGTGGAGGAGAAGGGAGATTAAATCCTAGCCATTGAATCAAAACTTGTTCCCTAAATTTTCTCTTATTTTACTTGGCCCATGTTTCACTGACTTACTTTATGGCCTTCCGGAGCTCAGAAAATTTTTTTGTCTACTCCATAAATTCCCTTTAATTCTAGAGAATATTTATGAATTTTCTCAGGTCATAACACTTCCTTTAAGCCTTGCATAAAATTCATTTCCTAAAATACCCTTTTCTGGCATAATCGGCTTTTTAATTTATTAAAGCCATTCTACTGGCCTTTTGGTTGCGAGACTAATTTTATAACTGAGTACAACCTTTCAATCATTTAATCTCATTTTTGTATACATTTTTGATGTCTCTTGCTATTTCAAATAATTACCTCAAATGGTATACTGTTTATCGGCCATAACCTCATAAATTCCATTTAAGCTGCCTCAGGGGTATTTTCGTCATTTCTCTTCATAGAAGAGCCTTAGAATATTATTTCTCATTTTCTAGGATTTTCTTAGAATTATCTGTATACTCTTTCATTTTTTTCCTGTTAGTCATAACTTTTTGAATTTACAGTTTGGTCTCTGAAACTGCTTTGACTTCATTTCTCATCTTTGGGACTTCTACTCAAAAGAGCTTAGTATCCTGCCTTCTTTAGACTACTTTTAGGGCTCCTAGGCCTCAAAATTGAGATGTGACAATTCTCCCCTTCTTTTAAAAATTTCGTCCTCAAAATTTCAGGGCTAAACCCCTAATCTGACTATTACTAAGAGGTTACCCGAGGAGAATGTCCCTTTCTTTTTCCCTATTTAGCTTGCCTGAATTTATTCAGATCGGGTATAACTCTAAAATCTCAAACAATCCTATGTACCTTAGCATCAACTTTTTCACTTTAATGGTTTCTGCCTATTATTGACGTAACCTTTCTGTCTGATCTGAGTCGTAAGCAACTTCTACTTAACTAGCTGTATTTGCTCAGAGATTAGTTCGATTGCATCTGGACCTTAATTTCCCTTTCTCCAAGTTTCATCCAGCACATCAGGGATCTATACTTTCTCCCACGCAGAACTTCGAACGGGACCATTTGAAGGCTAGAATGATGGCTATTATTGTGAGTAAACTCTATCAGTGGCAGATACTCATTCCTGTTTCTTTTAAAATCCAAGACATATGCCCTCAACATGTCTTCTGGATCGTTCACTTTGTTTGCCCAGCTGGTTGCGGTAATTAGCCATACTAAGACTTGACTAGGTTCTCTTTTCCGGAATCTGGACATAAACCTTGGGTCTCTATCTGACACGATGTCCTTTGGTACCCCATGAAGTCTAACAACCTCCTTAACATATAACCTTGCTAATTTTCTTTGGCAAATATTTTAACCTTAATTGCCAGGAAATGGGTCGACTTGTCAATTGATCAACTATGACCCATGTCGCGTCGTAACCTAACGATGTGTGAGGTAATCCTACAGTAGAACCCATGGAAATGCTATCTTATTTCCAGTTAGGGAGATATGGGTTTGCAGAGATCCTGACAATTTCTGATGCTTTATCCTTATTTTTTAGCATGTGAGGCATCTTGTCACATATTGGGCGACATCTTGTCTCATACCAGGCCATCAAAATGTTTGCTTAAGGTCTCGGTACATCTTGGTCATTTCCAATTGAATCGTGTACTTACTCTTATATGCCTTATCTAGAACTTGGTTCATGAAACCATTTACTGAAGGGACATAGGCTCGTTTCTATATTTTAATATTCCCTTACTCAAGATTTCAAAATCTCTTGTTTCATGGTCTAATACCTTAGCTCAAAGGGTCCTTGCTAACTTATCCCTTCTTTGGGCTCTCTTCATCTGATTGGTCAACAAGACCTCTGTTGTTGCTTTTTCTGCTTCATCAGATGTCAACTGTATCTGATAGATAGGACCCCTATCCTTTATATCTTTTAACAATTCAGCCTCTTTAATCATTAGGGTTGCCACCTGTACTACCTTCCTACTCCAAGCATCAGCCACTCCATTGGCCTTTCCTGGATGGTACTTGATCTGGTAGTCAATCATTAAGTAGCTCCATCCATCTTCTTTGCCTCATATTCAGCTCTTTCTGATCTTGCAAGTACTTGAGACTCTTATAATCACAGAACAGTTCTATGGTTGCCCTGTACAACTAATGCCTCCATATCTTTAAGGCATAAACAATCACTGCTAGCTCCAGGTCATGTGTCGGGAAATTCTCCTCAGGAGACTTTAGCTGTTGTGAGGTATAGGCGACAACTCTACCTTGCTATACTAGTACACATCCCAATCCCTGTTTACTCACATCTGTTTACACTACATACGGTAGAGTCGGATTAGGGATCACTAGTATTAGAGCGGAGGTCAGCCTTGATTCAGCTCTTAAAAGCTCGCCTCATACTTACTGTCCCATACAAATTGCTGATTCTTCCTGGTAAGCTTTATTAGTGATTGAGCAATCCCAGAAAAGTCCTGTATGAATCTCCTATAGTAACCTGCTAGCCTTAAGAAACTTCTTATCTCTGTTACCATCTTGGGCTGTTCCTACTTGAGTACCGTCTTAACTTTACTAGGATCCACGGCCACACCTTCTTTCTTAATTATATGGCCTAGAGATCTAACTTCATTTAACCAAAACTCACCTTTAGTAAGTTTGGCATGGAGCTGTTTCTCTTATAGTGTACTCAGAATAGTCCTTAACTACTGGTCATGTTCCTCTCGAGATTTAGAGTACACAAGAATGTCATCGATAAAGACTATGACATCCAACCTAAGTACGGGTGAAAATCCTATTCATATAATCTATGAAAGTAGCAGGGGCATTCGTTAACCAACAGCATTGCTACGGACTCATATTGTCATAACAGGTCCTAAAAGCAATCTCTGAAGCATCCTCAACCTTTATCCTCAGCTAGTGGTATCTTGATCGTAAATCGACCTTGGAGAGCATCGTAGCTTCAACCAACTGGTCTAGCAAACTATCAATCCTCGGTGTCAGATACTTATTCTTTACTGTTACCTTATTCAACTCTCGGTAGTCTGCGTACAACCTTAGACTACCATCCTTCTTCTTAATGAAGAGTACTAAAGCACCTTGGGTAGATACGCTAAATTTAATGAATTTCTTTTCTATCAGCTCTCATATCTATTTCCTTAACTTCGCCATCTCATTGGGAGTTATTCGGTAAGGTGGTTTTGATATCATCTTTATTGACTAGATATAACATCAAAACTTCCTTCCCTTAATCCTATACATTTCGGCCAACATCATGTCTTAAGGGAAACCAAACTTTTCAACCATAAAAACCAAATATTTAAAGCAAGAAACAAGAAGGGACAACTTACTAACCTTATATCTAAACTTGGTTGATCAAAGTGGGTGTCTTCCTCTTGATTGAAGCTTCAAGAATCAAAATGGCAAGGTTTTCCCTCTTATTCTCTATCTTGGCTGAAAGGAAGGGGGAGGGAGTGTCTATTTATAGCAAAAAATTTGGCTTGAATGGACTGAAATGCCCTTGGTAGCTAATAGAAAGAGTAAGGGCAATCTTAGAACTTTAAGTGCACTTTTGCATTATCATTGCATCATCATTACATCATTCTTCTAGAAGGTACCAAGTGTCACAAATGTGGTGGAGGGAAGGGAGATTAAATCCTAGCCATTGGATCAAAACTTGTTCCCTAAGTTTCCTCTTATTTTACTTGGCCCACGTTTCTCTGACTTTCTTTATGACCTTCCAGAGCTCAGAAAATTCTTGTATCTACTCTATAAATTCCCTTTAATCCTAGAGAATATCTATGAATTTTCTCAGGTCATAACACTTCCTTTAAGCCTTGCATAAAATTCATTTCCTAAAATGTCCTTTTTTGGCTTGATCGCCTTTTAAATTTAGTAAAGCCATTTTACTGGCCTTTTGGTTGTGGGACTAATTTTATAAATTAGTACAATCTTTCAATCATTTAATCTCATTTTTGTATGCATTTTTGAGGTCTCTTCCTATTTCAAATAATTATTTCAAACGGTATACTTTTTACCGGCCATAACCTCATAAATTCCATTTAAGCTGCCTCAGGGGTATTTTCGTCATTTCTCTTCACAGAAGAGCCTTAGAATATTATTTTCCTTTTTTTGGGATTTTCTTGGAATTCTCTGTATACTCTTTCATTTTTACCCCTGTTGGTTATAACTTTTTGAATTTACAGTTTAGTCTCTGAAACTGCTTTGACTTCCTTTTGGGACTTCTGCTCAAAAGGGCTTAGTATCCTGCCTTCTTTAGACTACTTTCAGGGCTCCTAGGCTTCAAAATTGAGATGTGACAAATTTTACCCTCAAACAACACTAACTCAAAACAAAGGCTCTGAATCTCAATAAAGCACAAATATCATTAAAATAAGCCAAAAAGCATAACAAAAACCTAGAAAATACCATCAAATAATATAAACAATTCGAGCTCAATCAACTGGCTACTTTGACAAAGTCACCATATGAGTGATATGGACCGGCCAAAGACTATAGAGAATTGGTGGACCATGGGTCCCCCCTCAAAGAACTAGTGGGGTGTCACAGTCCCTCAAAGAACTAGTGGCACAATATAGTGGCCAACCATAGAGCTATATGATAGAACCTAATCTTTATATGGTTTTCTTAAGTGTTTTCTGGTATTTTGTAACACTTTTGCCTTCATTTTGCATGCTGATGAGGACCTTTGTCGTTCGTCTTGGGGTTCTCAATCAAAAATAAATCCAAGTTATGCAATATAGTGCAAACTCAGGTTGTCTCACTTTTGGGAGCCTTTATTAATTACCTAAGCTAGACTAAATGCCATGCAATGTAATGAAAAGGGGTTTGGTTTTTAAGATTTAAATGAATGGTGACTAAACTAAATGCAATGAAAATAAACCTAAGCTACTATATTTTTGGTATTTTTAGATGATGATGATGGAACGGAAATGAATGATAGGAAACCTCTTGAGAATGGTTTTGATGGCAATCATCGTTCACTTAAGCTATTTGGAGTTTCATAAATCCATTAAGTTTTCTTAATAATAACCTTAATTACTCATTGAGTCTAATGTTTAAATCAATGAACTTCATTAATAAAAATATTGTTAAGCTCCCCTAATGTGCAATTTAAGAATGATTAATGCAATTGGTTTAATGTAATCCACAATCAACTCAGTATCAAAACACAACCATGCAAGATGAGAGAGAATCAAGAGAGTTACAAAGAAGCATATATGTAACCACATATATTTAAGCATTGAATTCTACATTAATCAATCCAACTACAAATGTAATCATTAACCAATAATTGCAGTATCAATCTAAGAGTCTAACTAAGAATTTACAAGTCCTAGACTTAGGAAATCATAAATTCAGAGCTAGAAAACTGAAGACTGAAACTAAACTCTCCTTTGAAGTATTGGAAACTTATGCCACTCCACCATCTTCAAGAGTTGGCAGACCCTAGCTCCCCATAGCTTCAAGAAAAGCTCCAACTGAAGTGAATCTGTTAGCCATGGCAGTTGGGAGTGGAAGGAAATAAGATGGAGTGAAGGAAAGGTGAAAGAAATGGATGGGGAAGAAGATGGAGATGGAGAGGCAAGAAGATGAGAAAATAAAGGTGTTAGAGATGATAGAATGGAGTGTTAGGTAGAAAATAGGGTTTCTAAGGGTTTAAGGGGTCAATCTGGGTCAAATCATATGAGTAGAGGGTCTATTTTTGCGTTCTGGATCCGAATCTGATATTACTAATACGAAGGAGTTGGCTGTGACGAACTCAAAAGTTTGCGCGATGAAGTATTACAGAAAGGAGCTTCAACAAGATTTTGATAGTTGGCCACGACAAACTCAATAATTTGCTGTGGTGAACTATTCCAGAATAGTTACTTATACACATTTTCATACCTTTTGCCAAAGCACAACATTTCTTTGACTGCAACCAACTATTCCAGATTGAATATTTTGAGTTCTCATGCTATGTAATGCTTTGGTCTTTAATCTTGGCTGTAATTCTCAAATGTCCTACAATGAAAGGCAACGATTTAAAGCATTAATTGTCCTAGAAATTAATTGAATACAATTAATGACCAATTATGACAGTTTTACCCTAAAAAAGACACTAACTCAAAGCAAGGACTCCTCATCTAAATTAAGCACAATTATCATCAAAAAGAGACAAAATCTATAATAAAAACCCTCAAAATGATATGAAATAACATAGAACAATTGGTTCAATCACATGCAGTTATACCTTTTTGATTATGTCAATTTATGCATTGCATTTTGGTGATTTAAGGATTAAAAAGGGTCAATTATCTTGTCCAAACTGTAAATGCCCTGATATTTAATTTGTTTAATCTTTACAAAGCTCTTTGCTTTTGTTTTTAGGCATTTGGAGGAGGTTTGAAGACCCAAGATGGAGCATCTAAGGAGCCACAAGCTTAAAAGAGTCAAAATGCAGGACTGGGAGTGTCATTGTGTCCCTAGGTTGCGAGTTGGATGCTTTTCCAGTGAAGTTGTGTGTGTTTTGGAGTTGGGTCATTTTACAGAGCCTCTGTGTTCCCAAGTTGCAACATAAACTTCTCAAGTTCTGACCTAAACACCTTTTTACTAAAATTATGCATTTTAGAATAAGTCATTCTGCATCCAGATTAAAAGGGATTAGTAGCCACAAACCAAAAGGGCTCATTCTGCAAATTTGTATGAAAGGAAGTCTCAACCATTCTCTCTCACGCCTCCATTTGTCCTATACTTCAAACTTCCATTTTTCTTTATTTCTCCACCATTTTCTGTAATTTTAAACCAATTAAATCACTTCTATCATCTTTTTCTCCACTTTCTCAATCCCTTTTTTAGTATTCCACACAACTAAACACTCTTGGAGCAATTGTGGCAAGTTTGAAGCTATGAGAGGCTAAATCATTAGTCTCTTGGTGATGGAGGATGAACCTTGAGCTCATGGACACAATAAGGGAGTTTTCTTAGTTTAATTTTGTGCTTGAATTTGTGTAGACACTTCTAGATTTAGGAATTTCTACTCTTATGTAAGACTTGATTATCGATTGGTAAATCTTGTATTAGACTATTGTAATTGAATTAGATGTTGTTTTATGTTGGATTATCTATATATATATATATATCAGTTTTGATTCCTTGTTGGTTAGTTGATTGCCAATGATTATTGATGGTTAATTTGCTTGCTTGGTATCTATGGTTATTGATTGACAATCATTGAGGGCATTTGCATCATCTATTTAATTGCACTCTAAGTGGTTTTTGATAATGTTTTAAGAGATGTTAATTAAAACATTGGATCTAAGTGATCGCTTGGCGTTTTTATCCAGACTTAGGGATTTTCGAAACTCCCATATCAATTTAAGAGCAATAATAGCTAAGTTTTCATCATGAAGAGCCTATCTCGTCATACTTTCCATTAATCTAAAGCATTCCTTCATTAATTTAAAAAGACCAAAAAGATTTACTTCTTTGCATTTTACCTTTATTGCACCACTATTTTATCAATTAAAACCCCCTTTTCTTTACCCAAATCAATATGTTTCTGATAGCCAATTTAGTCTAGCTTTTCCAATAAAAGCACTCCTCGAGAAGAAAAATAAGTTGTGTCCTATACTATATTATCTAGTGCAAGCATAATTTTGATGACCAGAAGGTGACATTCCTGTCTGATCAATGGTGTCGTTGCCAATGCACCAAGAAATTGGTTCCCTGGTACTTGGTTGTTAGTACCATTGTTGATTTGGGTCAATTCTCATTGAGCTTAGTTGTTAAACTTTAATTTTTGCATTGCACAACATAAAAATTTTAAGAAATAGAAACAAATATCTTGTTTTTCGATATTTTTGCATTTGCACTTTTGCATAGCATTTTACATTTGTTTAAACTTGATCCTAAGTGTTTAGCCACTTGCTTAAAGGTTTTGAATCATTATACATAAGTTAGAGAGCACTTGGTTGAGCAACTTAGTGCATTTTTTCAAAGTTTGTGCGAAAACAGCTCTTTATGACTTCAAGTCGCGACCCAAGAGAGGAGCCTTTGCCTCAGTTCGCCGCGGCACACTTCTGATTTCGCCGCGGCAAACATCATCTGTCAAGAAGGAAAGCTCTCAGCCATGGTTCACCGTGGCACCTATGTTTTGCCGTGGCGAACCCCTTGTATCAGCAAATTTCAGACCCGACCATTTCGGGAAAATCTGACCTACCCACCTCCAGGAACCAACCCATACACGTCATTTTCGGGTTAGAAACCCTATTTTGCGTATGGGTGAGGTCAGACATAAGGAGATAGCCACCACTTACGTTTTCTATCATCATCTCTTCTCATCTCTCCCATTGAACCCTAATCCTCCATCTCCATCTTCTTCACCTTCCATTTTCCTGCACTTCTTCTTCATCCATTTTCATTTCCTTCATCTCCTTACTGTTATGGCTGAAGATCTACCTCTGGTTGGAGCTGATTCCAAGGCTGTGATGAGCTAAGCTTTTCCAACTCTTGAAGATGGTGGAGTAGCATGAGTTCCCAAGCTTCAAAGGGGAGTTTTAGTTTTAATCTTTAGTTTCTAGCTATGTGTTTATAATTTCCTAGGTATAGGAGTTGTAAAGTCTTAGTTAGGCACTTTGATTAATTCTGTAATCATTGGTTAGTCATTAACTTTTGTAATTTGGATTGATTGATGTTGAACTTTATGCTTAAATATATGTGGTTGCATATATGCTTATTGTAACTCTTATGATTCTCTCCTATCTTGCATGGTTATGTTTCGGTACTGAGTTGATTGTGTGTTACATTGAGCCAATTGCATGATCATTCCAAATTTACACATTAGGGAAGTTAAACAAAGTTTTCATTAATGAAAGCTTTCGACTCATTGAGTTAATGAGGTTCTTATTAAGAAAATCTAATGGATTTATGAAACTCCCAATATTTAAGGGAACTATGATTGCCATCAAAACCATTTTCAAGAGATTTCCTATCAATCACTTCCATTACATCATTATTATCTTAAAAACTTCAAAAACATAGTATCTTAGGTTTGTTTTCATTGCATTCAATTTTGGCACATTTTATTAAATGTTAAAAACTCAAAAACCCCTTTTCATTACTTTGCATGGCATTTAGTCTAACTTAGGTAATTAATTAAGGGTCCCAAGCGAGAAACGACCCGAGTTTGCATTATACTGCATAGCTTGGATTTATTTTTGATTGAGAACCCAAAAGCGAATGAAAAAAAGGCTCTCTTCACTGAAACTAGAAGAGGAAAATTTATTTTGTTAAATCCAAGTAGATATTTGGAATCTACATGAAAAATCATGTGGGGTTGAGTCAAGAGGGAATTTTTAGGGTTTATGGAAACCAACTTTAAAAATTCAAGAACAAAGATGGAAGCTTTAAGGGGCTTAGGAGTTACTTGAGTTATGCAATTGATTTTATAAGGAATGGTTGATGATTCTTGCTACCCTTTTTATGGATTGCCATGTTAGGGTTTGGCACTTGTGGAAGCAAGAAGGAACAACAACAAAAACAAAAAGCATTGGATTAAGGTAGTGGGATCTAATTGGCCATTACTGTTAACTTTGCATTGCTATTTATGGCATGTGTGCTTGCTATTATATGGTTGAACTATGATGTTATGATATGGTTTCTCCTTGTGTTTGTTGCCATGGCCTTGCATGTTGAGGTTGCCTATTTATAAAAGATTAGTTCTCCTAGTATAGCTAATGTTGAAATGCTTTATAATGATGCATGTTAATGTTTGGTTGATTTATCTTGCTACTGGGATTTCTTAAAATCTCATCCTCCAAATATAATCTAACATTTTAGGGCCTGAAACTACTATGAGCAAGCTGCAGATTAGAGGCTAAAGTATGGTGTTTTGCCATAAAATTCGTGGACCCTTTTTGGTTATGTATATATTAAGCTAACAGTGCTGTAAGCACACTGACACTGCCATGTTTACGTGACATTTTGACTATGGTCCCGAATGCGTTTAATCACGAAATTTGGTATGATTATATATAACATCCTAAGATTCAATTTGATAGCTAATACATTAAAAATGGCCAAGTATACAATTTTAATGATTTTTCAAAGTTAAAAGTCAGAATCTGGGAAAAAGGGTTTTTGGCAAATGGATAGTGTTGCATTTCACAAAAACCTGACGCTTTTTCATAAGGAATTGGATCATGAGATTATTTTTCTTTAAAAGAGAATTTAAAGAGATTTAAATACAATTTTGAACCACCCTATTTGGATTTTTGTGGAATACGTTATGAATTTTTTAAATTGGGCCAGAAAAACTGGATTTTTACCCGATGAACAGTAAAATCCGAAATTTAGCGTTTTTAAGTGAAAATTGAGCCCAAGACCATCCAGTGTGGTCTAAAGTTGTTTTAAATGAAACCTAAGTGGATATAATAGTAAGGTGTGATATTTTTGGTATCAGAGCGGAGGTTCTAGCATAGGATAGAACGCTCTGCTCAGTTAATATGTCAGTTAAAAGGAAAATTGACGTATTCTTGAAGAAGAATACTACTGTCTAATTATTAGATGGTTGGTTATTATAATGTAGGGTAGAGTAGAATAGCTTGTTATGACCACAATAGTGATTCAGAGGGTTCAATTAACTAGAGGAGACCAGGAGAACCTTTCCCTTAATGGTTCGATAAGGATGAGGACTATAGTCTTGTAGCAGACTTCTACTATGATACCTTATGGGAGAGTAAACCTCCACCTGACATAGCCACTGTTGCTTCCAATGATCCTCAGAGGATTGAGGTCATTGAAATATCTGATGATGTTGGAGCTGGACCTAGCCAAGTCAAGCTACTTCCAATTATGAAGAATTTCACACCATAGAGG